>NW_022630623.1:41614-89866 GCF_010909765.2 Amblyraja radiata | reverse complement strand
TCTCTCTCTCTCTCTCTCTCTCTCTCCCTCTCGCTCCCTCTCTCTCGCACTCTCTCTCTCGTTCTCTCACCCTCTCTCTCGCTCTCATTCTCTCTCTCTCTCGATCTGTCTCTCACTTCTCTGTTTGTGGTCTCTATCTCTCACTCCTCTCTCGATGTTTCCGTCTCAAAGTCTCTACATTTCCGAAGCCGTGTACACGCTAATTGATGAAAGAAGCAACAATCTATTTTTCTCACACATTTCAACCGCTCATTTCTAGTCAAAACGGAAAAATTTGTGAAGAAAAGACTCCCAATAAAGTTTGTTGTGTGTGTGTGTGCGTATATTTGAGTGTGTGCGTGTAAATATATATTTTTGTAATGGTAAAACTAACCATGTCCAAGTTTTTTCTACCCTCTCCTCCACCCCTCCACCTTTGTCGTTCCCCCTCTCCGCCCAGCTCGGACGGAGGCCGGGCCAAAACGCCTCTTGAAAAAAAAACAAGTGCTCGGAGCGGGAAAAAAATTGAATCTAAAAGAATTGAAAGAAGAGGGAGAACGAAACGCGAAGAGAAAGAGATGCAGATCATCAGGCAGGCCCTTGGGATTTATCAGCCTTCAGCCCCATCAATTTACCCAGCACCATTTCCTGCCTAATGTGGATTTCCTTCAGTTCCTGCGTCACCCCAGATCCTCTGGCCACTTGTAGATTGTTTGTGTCCTCCGTAGTGAAGACGGATCCAAAGTACCTGTTCAACTCATTCATCTGCCATTTAGAATAGAATAGAAGGTTATTTATAATAGAATGCTATTTATTGTCATTCAAACCTAGGTTTGAACGAAATATCATTTCTACAGTTTTTTACATTACAAAACAATCCAAGACCCACACTTAACACAAGTTACATAAACATCCATCATAGTGAGTCTCCAATATCTCCTCACTGTGATGTAAGGCAAAGTTTTTATCTCTTCCCTGTGTTCCTTCTCCCGTGGTCCAGCAGTCCAACTGCAGTGTCGAGGCGAACTGGGGCTCCGATGTTAAAGCCCCCGGCGGGCGATGGTAACTCCTGAGGCCGTTTAAGCCACGCCGGGCGATGTTAATCCATGACCATTAAACCCGCGATTTCAGCGGGAGAAGTCGACGTTCCGGAGCTCGGAAGAGCGGTCTCCCACCAGGGACCTGCGAGCTCCCGATGTTCCGAAAAAATAAAAACAGACAGACGACTGTAGTCGAGCCGCTGCCGTTAGGCGCCGCCACTCCCAAAATAAAAATAAATTCACCTTTTTCAGTTTTCAAAGGTCCAAATTTGCTCAGTACTATTTTTTGTTCCTCTTCACATACCTAAAGAAGCTTTTACTATCCTGCTTTATATTCTTGGCTAGCTTATTTTCGTACCTTTGTTTTCTCCCCATATTGTCATTTTGGTTAACTTCTGTTGCTCTTTAAACATTACCCAATCCTCTGGATTCCCGCTCATGTTTGCTGCGTTGTACTTCTTCTCTTTTATTTTTATACTGTCCCTGACTTCCCTTGTCCGCCAAGGTCGCCCCTTACTCACTCCGCTTGGAATCTTCTTCCTCTTTGGAATGCACTGATCCTGCACCTACTGTATTATTCCCAGATACACCTGCCATTGTTATTCCCCTGTCACCCATGCTAGGGTATCGTTCCAGTCAACTTTGGGCACCTCCTCCCTCCCTGGTAGCTCCAGCGATGAATGTCAGGAGCCGGAGTCCGGAGCGGCGAGACTGCGGCCGCGTCTGGGATGGATGCGCTCAGGCGCGGATTAATTAATGAGCCGAAACACTGAGGTGAGCGGATATTTCACCGCGCGTTTCACCTGCTCCCTAAACTTGGATTGGGTCACCGCGTAAATAAATGTGTTCGTGCAGCAGCTGAGATTCCTCAGCAAATACCCGACGTAGTGAAATATATATTGAGATTCATTCAGAACAGCTCCAATTCCCGCGGTCTGATAATAGACGACGTTTACATCCAGCGTCAGCCACAGGAGGATGAAGCTGCCGGAGATGGCGAATAGTAAAACCACAGACCTCCTCCTGCTCTCCATCTCCGGGTCACTGCGGTTCTCTCCCTTGCTCTCACCCCTCAGCCCCTTACGGACCCGACTGGCCACTAAAATGTGGCGGACTGTCAGAGCGTTGAGCAGCAGGATTACAGCGTAAGGGAGGAGCGGAGTAGAAACCGTGTCGATCCAGTCATAATGCCACCCACCCGGGGTCAGTGAAATAACTGTCCATCATGTTACAGCCCCCACGGGACTTTGTCGATGATTATCCCGGGTTCCACTGTGAAGTAGCGGGGAACGTTTTTCAGACAGAGCAGAACGCCGGCTGTTGCCAGAACCGCAGCCGCAGTTTTCCCGCTGCAATATTTAGTTTTTAGCTTCTGGCAACAAATGGCGACAAACGGATCAAGGGTGAAAGCGACGGTGAACCAGACAGAACAGTCTGCAGCTGCAGACCTCAGTACAAGGTTGACACTGCACATAGGGTAGATGGTCAGGAATCTCCAAACAAAGTAATAATGTCGAAACCAAAACAAAATGACCACGGTGATCACGGTCAGTGGATCGGCCGCTGCCATGGCCACCAGGTAGCGAATGGTTCAGGTGGAGAGGCCGCACTTTCCCCGGGACAGGATCACAATCGCCACTAAATTCACTGTGAAAAGAGAAGGGGACGGATACTGGGCATTACTGAACATGTTCTCCAGGGCTGAACACCTGCTCGACATTCAGCTCAAGATCAGGAGTGTTGGAGTCGGTGCGCAGCTGCAAGTTTAACAATGGCAGAGCCGGCTCCGACTGTAACCGACCTGCCTGCCCCCTTACGGGGAGAAGAGATTTTTTTTCCTCTTTTTTTTTCTTTTAATATTTTTATTAGGAGTACAGTAAATTACAATAATACACATCGGATATATCTTATTACATTTGTTGTACCACTTCGTTTTTCGAGCTTTAAAAAATATAGAAATAAAAGAAGTAAGGAAAGTGAGCAAGAATCGTGAAGGTGCAGGAAGTGTTGAGAGAAGAAAGCCCCTTAGGGAAGAAGTTAGAGAAGAAAGTAAAGCAAGGAAATTAGACCCAGAAAGAAAAGAAAACACAAGGAAAAACAATCGCTCTATTGTAACACAAAACTCGCAACAAAGGATATACCAACCGTGTTTTTTAATGTATTTTATACCCCCCGTTACCAGATCCTGTTATCAATTATTTTTTAAATTACTATTGCACCTTATGCATGTAATAATTCCATAAATGCAGACCACTTCTTTTGGAAGTGGTCTGCTTTGCCTGCTAGGAGGAGCCTCATCTCTTCCAAGTGTAGTGTTTCGAACATTTTTGAAATCCACATTTTCATTGTTGGTATTGGAGCATTTTTCCAAAATTTGAGTATAAGGTTTTTTCCCATTATTAGCCCATAATTAAGTAAGTTCTTTTGAAACACATTTAATTCGGGGTTACCTTCCGATATTCCTAAAATGATCCATTCTGCTTTTGGTTCAAGTTTTATTTTAATTAATTTTGTGAAGATTTCAAATATTTCGTTCCAGAATTTTTGGATTTTAATACAAAAACAAAAGAGTGCGCTATGGTAGCTTCTTGTGACTGACATTTATCACAAATGGGTGAGACATTGGGGAAAAGTTTATTTATTTTAGTTTTTGAATAATATAGTCTATGTGATGTTTTAAATTGTATTCGAGTATGTCGTACGTTGATCGAGCATTTATGCACATATAGTAAGTGTCTATCCCATCTCTCTTTTGAAATTTTTATAGCTAGTTCTTGTTCCCAGTCTCTTCTAATACCATCGGTTGTAGGTATTTCTATATTTAAAATAATGTTGTATAAGTATGATATTAGATTTGCTGATTCAGCCTTTGTCTTCATGGCTTTATCCAATAAGTCTGGGGGCATGTTATGATAGTCTTTTGTGTATTTGTTCAGATAGTCACGGATTTTAAGATATTTAAAATATTGATTATTTTTCAAATTATATTTCAGTTGTAATTGTTGAAATGATAATAATTTTCCTAATTCATACAAGTCTCCGAGCGTTTTGATTCACATTCTTTCCTATTGTGTAAATGATTTATCTATAATTGAAGGTTTAAACGACGGGTTATTGACTATTGGCATTAAAAGAGATAGATTTCTTAATTTTAGATTCTGTTTTATTTGTTTCCAAGTTCTAATTGTGCTATGTATCATTGGATTTTTATTATAATTTTTGTTATTCACATTCATCGGCGAGAGGAGAGTCGCTCCTGTATTACACGGAGAGCAGTCCTCTCTCTCCATTACAATCCAGTCCACCTGCTGGGCAAAATTGTCCAGCAGGTGAATCATATTTTTAATATTTACTGCCCAATTATAGTACATAAAGTTAGGGAGCGCTAAACCACCCATCTCTTTTGGTTTACTACTGTGTCCACTTTGTATTCTGTGGGATTTGTTATCCCATATAAAATTTGTAATGTCTGAGTCTAGTTTTTTGAAAAACTTTTTAGGAAGATATATTCGAATTGATTGAAATAAATATAGGATTTGTGGTAAAAAGATCATTTTTATAGCATGTATTCGACAAATTAAAGACATCGGGAGCGTTTTCCAGAATTTGATTAGATTATTTAGTTTCTTAAGTAAGGGACTATAATTGGCATTAAACATAGCGTGATAATTTCTAGTGATTTCAATTCCTAAATATTTAAATTTTTCTGTGGCTATTTTAAAGGGGAATTTCAAGAGATGTGTTGAATTTTTCGGTTTTATCGACATAATTTCACTTTTGTTCTAGTTTATTCTGTATCCGGAAAAAAGATCCAAAGTCCTCAATTAGATTTAATATGTTTGGTATACTGATTTGGGGTTTTGTGATATACAATAATACATCGTCTGCGTATAAGGATATTTTGTTATTTGAATATGTTGTGTTCAATGTTTAATAATAGATTAGACAAATTTGTAGAAAAGAATAAATTAATCACAGAAAGTCAATATGGATTCAGAACAAATAGATCAACATCACTTGCAATACTAGAATTAATTGAAGACATCACAAACGCCATTGATAAGAAATTATATGCAGCTGGGATATTTATTGACATAAAAAAAGCATTTGATACAATTAATCATGATATTTTATTAAAAAAATTGGAGAGGTATGGAATTAGAGGAATAGTACTGGACTGGATTAAAAGCTACTTAAGGAACAGGCAACAGTTTGTAAATCTGGGTAGTCATAATTCTACATGCTTGGACATTGTGTGTGGTGTACCACAGGGGTCAGTGCTGGGCCCAAAATTATTTATCATGTA
This sequence comes from Amblyraja radiata, assembly GCF_010909765.2. NCBI lineage: Eukaryota > Metazoa > Chordata > Chondrichthyes > Rajiformes > Rajidae > Amblyraja > Amblyraja radiata. The sequence continues at coordinate 84,541 of NW_022630623.1, read as the reverse complement.
CATAAATGATATTTGTAATGTGTCCAATGTCTTGAGGCTGGTTTTGTTTGCAGATGATACAAATATTTTTTGTTCTGGGGAAAATTTAAAACAGCTATTGGGTAAAATAATAAAAGAAATGGGTAAATTGAAAATATGGTTTGATAGGAATAAAATTTCATTAAATCTGAGTAAAACTAAAATAATGTTATTTGGTAATTGTAGAATAAATACACTAGTAAGTATAAAGATAAATGGGGTGGAAATTGAAAGAGTGCATGAAAATAAATTTCTTGGGGTTATAATTGACGATAAAATAAGCTGGAAATCACATATTAAACATGTAAAATTAAAATTGTCAAAAAGTATCTCTGTATTATACAAAGCCAAGCAAGCTCTGGATTACAAATCACTCCGTATTCTTTATTGTTCATTGATTTTACCCTACTTAAATTATTGTGCAGAAGTCTGGGGTAATAACTATAAAAATTCGATACACTCATTAACCATGATGCAAAAAAGAGCAGTTCGTATTATCCATAATGCTAAGTATCTGGGTCATACGAATCCATTATTTTTAGAGTCAAAATTATTAAAATTAGAAGATTTGGTTACATTCAAAACAGCTCAGATAATGTTTAGGGCCAAAAATAAAAATTTACCTGGAAACATTCAAAAATTATTTAACGAGCGTGTGGGGGGTTACAATTTAAGAGGAATATTTAACTTTAAGAAACAAAAAGTCCGTACGACTAGAAAAACCTTTTGTATTTCGGTTTGTGGAGTAGGAGTGTGGAATAAATTGAACGGGGAATTGAAGCAATGCACAAACATGAATCATTTTAAAATGATATATAAAAAAATAATTCTCAAGGGGTACAGGGATGGAGGGGATGGTTGACAAGTGGGGGTTAGTGTTTATCTATTGCTTTACTATTGTTTACTTATGTTTGGGTACTTCAGTTATGAAGTTTGTATGTACATAATAGTTGTATGTATATATATGTCTGTAGGTATTACGGGAAATTGCCTAGGGTAGTATTATTATTAGTAATGAATTGATTTTTAAATATGGTAGAAGTGTTGGGGAAAAGGGGTGAGATTTAATAAGTTATTCTTCTTCTCACTCCTTTTCGAGCTTGTACAGACACAGAGTTGGACATTGGAACTTTGATTTTGTTCTTCTCATTGCTTTGTAAATATTGATTGTAATGTCCAATTGTTTGATAATTTCGATTTTGTTAATATTAATGTCGTTAATGTCTTTACTTGTTCGGAATAAATAAATAAATAAATAAATAAATACATAAATAAATACATAAATAAATATTATAACCGTAAATATCCGGGTGTGTTCTAATTTTTCCAGCTAAAGGTTCAATTACCAGAGCAAATAACAGCGGTGATAATGAACATCCTTGTCTATTGCCCCTTGTTAATTGGAATTTCGTAGATAGTATATTATTAGTTAATATTCTAGCCGTGGGTTTTGTCAGAACTGAACGAGGAGGAGGACACAAATGCAGGCTCAGACACAGGGCAGATCAGTCTTCGGCGTTTAATCGGTCCAAGTCAGTACACAGGTAGGCAAAACAGAGGCAACAGTACCATATAGGAGCAGGCAAGAACCAGTGGTCGAAAATACAGGCAAAGGTCGAGATCACAAGGTCACAAGATTTCGAGAGCTGGAACGAGGTGATACCAAGTAGCATACACCACGAACTGGCAATGGGAACTAAAACACAAAAGGCTTAAATACAGACTAGCAGGGGATAACGAGACACAGGTGAAACACATCAGGGCGTGGCCAACAATCACATGAGGGTAAACGACCTGACAGGAAATGGGACCAGAAACAAGAGGAGATGTGAGACACCAAAATAAAACAAGAATGCAAACTCTAATACTAAAAACCAATAAGAAACAGAAACTAGATCAAACGCGAGACCTGACAGTACCCCCCCCCCCCCCCCTCCACGGCCGGCTCCTGACGGCCCAGGATCTTCAGGATGTTGGCGCCGATAGTCCCTGATAAGTTCCGGGTCGCATATGTTGCGAGCTGGCACCCAAGACCGCTCCTCAGGTCCATACCCCTCCCAATCCACAAGATACTGACAACCACGACCACGCCGGCGCATCCCCAGCAACCGGCTGACCGTAAACACTGGACCCCCATCAAGGAACCGGGGGGGCGGAGGGGGTGTGGAGGCAGGGACCAGAGGACTCTCCTTAAATGGCTTCAGACGTGAGACATGGAAAGTAGGGTGGACCCTCATGGCACGGGGGAGTTTGAGACGAACCGCCACAGGATTGATGACCTTCGATATGGGGAAAGGACCAACAAAACGAGGAGCCAGCTTCCGGGATTCCACCCTCAGCGGTAAGTCTCGAGTGGAGAGCCACACCCTTTGACCAGGCGAGTATACTGGAGCCGGCGTTCTTCCACGGTCAGCCATCCTCTTGTAACGCGCCGAACTGCGCAACAGCATCTGACGAGCTCCATTCCAAACCTTGCGACAGCGACGGACGAGAGCCTGAGCGGAGGGCACACTGGACTCCTTCTCCACAGCAGGGAACAATGGCGGTTGATAACCATAGGCACACTGGAATGGAGAGAGACCAGAGGATGAGCAAGGAAGTGTGTTGTGTGCATACTCCACCCAAATAAGGTGTTTGCTCCAAGTTGAAGGGTTCTGTGCCACCAAGCACCGCAGTCCTGTCTCCAATTCCTGGTTAAGGCGTTCAGTCTGTCCATTGGATTCCGGGTGATAACCAGATGTAAGGCTGACCGTGGCGTCCAACAGAGAACAAAACTCCTTCCAAAACCTGGACACGAACTGAGGCCCCAGGTCAGACACAATGTCTCTGGGAAATCCATGAATGCGAAAAACATGAGACAGCATGACCTCTGCCGTCTTCTTGGCGGAGGGAAGCTTGTGCAACGCAATGAAATGCACCATCTTAGAAAATCTGTCCACTACAGTCATGACTGAGGTGTTACCTTCAGAAGAGGGAAGCCCGTGACAAAGTCCATGGAGATGTCTGACCAGGGGCGCGAGGGGACAGGCAGTGGATTCAGGAGGCCAAATGCGGCCCGACGGGAGGTCTTGTTCTGAGCACAAATACTGCAGGCGGCGACGTACTCCTTAATCCCCCTCTCCATGGAAGGCCACCGAAACCGCTGTTTGGCCACAAACAGGGTTCGGCGGACACCGGGATGACAGGAGATCCGAGACGTATGAGCCCAGTGAATCACCTGTGAACGAAGAGACTCGGGAACAAACAGACGATTACAAGGACACCCTAGCGGAGACTGAACACCAGCAGTTGCCTCGGAAACTCTCTTCTCAATCTCCCAAGTAACCGCCCCAACAAAACAGGAAGCAGGCAGAATGGGAGTTGAAATCTTAGGGGATGGGTCAGGATCAAACTGTCTGGAGAGAGCATCAGGTTTGCCATTCTTGGCACCAGGGCGGTAAGACAGTACAAAATCAAATCGATTAAAGAAGAGAGCCCACCTTGCTTGGCGCGAGTTGAGGCGTTTGGCTGACTTGATGTATTCCAGGTTTTTGTGGTCTGTCCAAACTAGAAACGGCTGCTTGGTACCCTCCAACCAATGTCTCCATTCCTCCAAGGCTGTTTTAACCGCTAACAGTTCACGGTTACCCACATCGTAATTTCACTCAGCAGGAGAAAGCTTCTTTGAGAGGAAAGCGCAGGGATGTAATCGACCATCTGTGGGGGATTTCTGTGAGAGTACGGCCCCGATGCCCACACCCGAGGCGTCCACCTCAACCACGAACTGGAGTGACGGGTCAGGGTGAACCAGGATGGGGGCTGAGAAGAAGCTCCTCTTGAGTCTCATAAATGCAGTTTCTGCTTGAGAGGACCAAGAGAAAGGCACGTGGGGTGAGGTAAGAGCATGGAGTGGTGCAGCAGTGACACTAAAGTTCCGGATAAACTTCCTATAAAAATTAGCAAACCCAAGGAACCCCTGAAGTCGCTTACGACTGGAGGGTGTAGGCCAGGTAGCCACAGCACTGACCTTGCTCGGGTCCATCTGTATACCAGCAGGTGATACAACATAACCAAGGAATTGAACAGTGTTAACATGAAATTCACATTTCTCAGCTTTCACAAACAGATCATTCAGGAGCAAACGTTCTAGCACCTGGTGTACATGCTGCACATGGGAAGTCTCGTCTGGAGAAAAAATCAAAATGTCATCAAGGTACACAAACACAAATTGGTTCAGCATGTCCCGTAATACATCATTAACCATGCCTTGAAAAACTGCTGGAGCATTAGTAAGACCAAACGGCATGACCAGATATTCATAATGACCACTGGGTGTGTTAAACGCAGTTTTCCATTCATCCCCGTCCCTTATCCTCACCAGATGATACGCATTTCTAAGATCTAACTTAGTGAATACTGCAGCGTCTTTTATCAGTTCAAATGCAGAGGAGATAAGAGGAAGAGGGTATCTGTTCTTAACAGTAATGTCATTGAGTCCTCTGTAGTCAATGCAGGGCCGAAGTGTTCCATCCTTCTTATCCACAAAGAAGAATCCAGCTCCTGCAGGTGAAGAAGAAGGTCTGATGATCCCAGCAGCAAGGGCATCGTCAATGTACTTTTCCATGGCGAGCCGCTCAGGTGAAGACAAGGAGTAGAGATGGCCCTTAGGAGGCGCTGTACCTGGAAGAAGGTCGATGCAGCAGTCGTACGGTCTATGCGGCGGAAGAGATGTGGCCTTGGCCTTGTTGAACACCTCCTTTAGGTCTAGATAATATGAGGGAACCTTGGTGAGATCTGGAAAATCCTCCTCCCTTGAACGGGGAGGCTGCCGGAGGGTGGTCCTGGAAGATCCCAGCAAACTGCTCCTTGACGGATCCGTCATAGACTCAGGAGAAGAATCATGCAGATAGATGAGTTTACAGTTATTCCCCCAAGAAATTACTTCCCCAGTACCCCAGTTCATGTGAGGATTATGGTAAGACAGCCAAGGGAGCCCCAAAACCAGAGGATGAAGAGGACAGTCGAGGAGATGAAAACTGATGGTCTCAAGGTGATTACCTGCCACGATGAGTTGAACAGGTTGAGTTCGGTGAATTACCCTGTACAGTAGGCGCCCATCCAGTGCACTAGCCTCCATAGGATCTTGAAGCTCTTCACGTTCCAGCTTCAATTCATCAGCCAAGCGAATGTCCATGAAGTTCTCATCTGCCCCAGAATCAACCAAAGCCTGCAGGGAGTGCCACTGGGAATGCACCAACAATTGTACCGTCGACAATGGACGAGAGGAACGGCTCATAGGAGTGGTACAACTCACCAATGTCCTCTCTTTCATTGGTGAGCTTTGTCTTTTACTGAACAGCTGTTCAACAAATGTCCCAGTTCACCACAGTAAAAACACCTCATTTCCCTTAGGCGGCGCTGCCGTTCCTCCGGACTGAGTTTGGCTCGTCCCACCTGCATGGGCTCCTCCGAAGATGCAGGTGGCGCTGTAGGCTGACTGGACCGGCCGAGAGGGAAGAAGTCCCGACTGGAAGGTGAAGGGCGACGCTGCCGCCACTGCTGGGAGGAGGACCGAACTGCAGCCGATCTCCTCTCTCGATCTCTTTCTCTGAGCCTAGCGTCAATTTGGATAGCCAGGGAAATCATAGACTCGACGTCGGAAGGCAGGGTTAGAGGAGCCAATTGATCTTTGATAGCTTCAGACAATCCATTGCGAAAAGCATCCAACAAAGCAGCCTCATTCCATCCACCCTTAGCAGCAACAGTTCGAAAGTCAATAGCAAAATCCATAACAGAGCGATTACCTTGTTTCATGGAGACCAGGTTATGTGAAGCCTCTCGGCCAGGATTGGAGTGATCAAACGTGCGGGACAGAGCTTCCATGAACAGGACCGATGTCTGGCAAACAGGAGAATTCCGAGACCACTCCGCCGTGGCCCAAGCCTCCGCCCTACCCGACAGGTGCGTGATGATAAAGGCTACCCTTGAGCGTTCTGATGAAAAGGAAGCCCCTTGAAGTTCGAAATGCAGTCCACACTGAATCAAAAAAGGTCTACATTTCTCCGATTCCCCCGAAAAGTGTTCCGGTCTTGCCAGGTGGACGAATGGAGATGCTGCAGCAGCCGCGGCCATCGGAGCTCCTGGAGACACAGACAAGGAAACAGACTCGGCAGGCACGGGAGCAGCAGCAGGAAACAAAGAATTCAGCCGAGTAACCAGGTCTTCAAACCGAGAACTTAAAGTGTTCACCTGTGAACCGATGTCTGCCTGGAACCCCTGCTGACGCTCGCCGAGATCCCGGAACCCGGCGACGATCGAGGAGAGTTGACCCTCGTAATGCGAGATGCGCTCCTCTTGCTTCTGGAGCGCTGCACGAAAAGGATCAGAGCCCGCTGAGTCCATTGTTGGCCAGTTCGTAATGTCAGAACTGAACGAGGAGGAGGACACAAATGCAGGCTCAGACACAGGGCAGATCAGTCTTCGGCGTTTAATCGGTCCAAGTCAGTACACAGTTAGGCAAAACAGAGGCAACCATATAGGAGCAGGCAAGAACCAGTGGTCGAAAATACAGGCAAAGGTCGAGATCACAAGGTCACAAGATTTCGAGAGCTGGAACGAGGTGATACCAAGTAGCATACACCACGAACTGGCAATGGGAACTAAAACACAAAAGGCTTAAATACAGACTAGCAGGGGATAACGAGACACAGGTGAAACACATCAGGGCGTGGCCAACAGACTAGCAGGGGATAACGAGACACAGGTGAAACACATCAGGGCGTGGCCAACAATCACATGAGGGTAAACGACCTGACAGGAAATGGGACCTGAAACAAGAGATGTGAGACACCAAAATAAAACAAGAATGCAAACTCTAATACTAAAAACCAATAAGAAACAGAAACTAGATCAAACGCGAGACCTGACAGGTTTGTTATATAATAATTTTATCCATGCGATGAAGTTCTCTCCCTTTTGAAATTTTTGCAATACTTTAATCATATAATCCCATACTACTTGATCAAAGGCTTTTTCTGCGTCCAATGAAATGATAGATAACTCTTGTTCTTGAGATTTGTGAGAGTGCATTATGTTAAGCAGACGTCTCAGGTTATTAAATGAATGTCTCTTAGGTATAAATCCCGTTTGATCCTCATTTATTAATTTACTAACATATTGACAGTCTTCTAGCTAGTGTTTTCGCTAATATTTTCTGATCCGTATTTAACAAAGCAATAGCTCTATCTGTGCCTGGCTCTTCTATATCTTTATCTGTTTTAAGTATTAGTGTGATCGTTGATTCTTCTAGTGTTTAAGGTAAGATGTGTTCTTTAAAAGCGTATGTATACATTTTCTGTAGACGTGGTGTATCTATGTCGTAAAAACATTTATAAAATTCATTACTGAATCCGTCTGGTCCTGGTGTTTTTCCATTCTTAAGTGTGTTTATTGTGTCTATTTACTTAGATGTGATTTGTGCTCACAGTTCCTCTTGTCCCTTCAATTCTAGTTTTGGAAGGCTACAATTGTCCAGAAATTCTGAAACTTTATTATTGTCTATTAACATTTTGGATGTGCATAAATTCTGGTAAAATTGAGCAAATCTTTTATTGATATCATTAGGTAGTGTTAATAATTCCCCTCTATCTGATTTAATCTTTAAAATTGCATGATCTTTTTCCCGTTTTTTCAGTTGGCGTGCTAAAAGGTTATGGGGTTTATCCCCGAATTCGAAATGTTCTTGTTTTGTAATTTTGAATAGTCTTATATCCTTCTCTGACAATAATTTATTTACTTTAAATTTCAGTATTAAAATTTTATTATGTTTATCCATAGTTGGATCTTTAGCATTATCTATATCTAGTTGTCTGATTTGTTCTTCTAATTGTGTTTGTTCATTCTTATTCTTTTTATTTTGAAAAAGCTTGATACGAGATAATGACCTCTAATAAATGCTTTGAACGATTCCCATTGTAAAGTGGGCGATATATCTGGTGTATCGTTTGTCTCAAAAAATAGGTCCATCTGTTTTTTTAGATATATACTCCCTTGTGGGTCTTTTAGAATTTGCGAGTCAAATCTCCAGAACGATTTGTTCGTAGACATTCCTTCTAATTTTAAAACGAAAGTTAGCGGGGAGTGATCTGAAATCGTATTGGTGTGATATTTAGGGTTCATAGTATAAGGGATTAGATTTGTATCCACTAGGAAATAATCTATATGTGAATATGTTTTGTGTACCATTGAATAAAACGAGTATTCCCTTCCAGTCGGATTCGCGATCCTCCCAACGTCTGCTGTATTTGTATTTTTTGTATATGTATTTAAGAGTTCACTAGTTTTAGATTTCATATTACCTCTTTGTTTTTGCATCGATTTATCTAAGTACGGGTCTAAAACACAGTTGAAGTCTCCTCCAATTATAACATTTTGGTAATTAAATTCTGCAATTGTATTCAGGATTTTATTGAAAAATTGAGGATTATCAAAATTGGTCGCATATATATTTACCAAAGTGATTGGCGTAGCATGGAACTCTCCTGTAACTATAAGATATCTCCCTTCATCTGATATAATGTTCTTTGATTTGAATGGTATTCCTTTGCGAATAATAATTGCGGTGCCTCTGGATTTCGAAGTATGTGAAGAGTGAAATGTTTGGCCTATCCAATTCGCCCTCAATCTCATCTGATCTTGATGTTTAAGATGCGTTTCTGGTAGAAAAGTAATGTCCGTGTTGTATGATTTCAACTGAGCTAGTATTTCCCCCTTTTAATTGGTTCATTAATACCCCTTATATTCCAGATACACAGTGTGATTCTTCCCAGTTTCATTTGTTTATCGTCTTGCATTTTCGCTGGTTTTAATACCCTTATTTATTACGGTGCATCCATACCTCAGGACTCTGGATATTGGGGGGGGGGGGGGCGTTTATATTACTGACTTCCTTGGTAGATCCATTTTGCGATTGTCCTTGGAAAAAAAACACATAGTTGTGACATATTGTGATTTAAAAAAATTGAACAAGTAAAATTACAGTGTCTGGAGTATTCGACACTGTAGTGAGTGTCCCACCCGACTGTGGTATTCGACATCTATTCGACTTCCGATGTTGATGTTGTACAATTAGCTCCGCTCCCTTTATTACTCTAAACATAGGAGAGCGGTACCCTTTCAAAATCAGTTATATGTCACCCAATTACACTATATATATATATTTCATTAAGACTTATCAAATCGTATGTTCAGCTACTGTGAAATTTATATATCTAACACTGTTATCTACTAATTATTTATAATTAGTTATACCTTTGATAATAGTAAGCTGTCGGCTGAAAGGGTTAACCAGAATCAGGCTTCTGGAATTATGCCAGGTGTCTGAGTCTCCTCCCTTCCCCACACGAACTACATAGCACTTAAACTTTCAATATTATCTACGTTTGTTATAAAATTTGTTATTTATTATTTATTTATCCCTGCTTAACTGTCTGGCTCTATATACGAGATAGTCAGTCTTTTTAACACATTATTACATTTTGCCAATTATATAGTTCAAGTTAGTTTCCATTTCTATTTCTATAGATCAGCTTCATCATCAGAGCGACATATGACGTGCTTCCATCACCAAAGAACCTCCATCAGTGGTACGGCGAGGATCCAACCTGTGCCCTCTGCCCAACTCCAGCGACCCTCAAACACATCATGGTAGGCTGCAAGATCAGCCTCACGCAAGGGAGATACACGTGGCGGCATAATCGGGTAGTAAAAAGCCTGGCATCAGCCCTTGAGAACAGGCGGTGTGCGACCAACTCCTTGCCTCCGAGAGCAAGCAACCCTCCTCCCCCCCCCCCCCCCCCTAAGGGCAACAACCTTTGTCCGAGAAGGACAGCAAATATCTAAACATCCTTCCACCAGATCAGAAGAAGGAAACCTATGCAGGGCCCGTGACTGGAGGATGCTGGCTGACATCGGCCGACAACTAATTTTTCCACCTGAAATTGCTTCCACCAACCTCAGGCCAGACTTGGTGTTCTGGTCCCCTTCACAGAAGACTGCTTACATCATAGAGCTCACAGTTCCATGGGAGAACTCTGTTGAGGAGGCCTATGAGCGTAAGAAGCTGCGCTACGCAAAGCTTGCAGCAGAGGCAACGCAGCGTGACTGGAACACCAAAGTCTATCCAGTTGAAGTGGGATGCAGATGATTTGTTGCGTCATCTACCATCGGACTGCTGAAGGAGCTTGGAATCAACGGTCAGGCTCTGCGGAAGACCATAAGATCACTCTCAGAGGCGGCTGAAAGAAGCAGCCGGTGGATTTGGCTCAAGCGGAAAGACCCATGCTGGGCCCCAAGTACGTCAGGGTGAATCTTTGGGACGGTTTGATACGGGACACGCGCTGAGCGCTGATCATCCTGCAGCGGCCCGCCCTTGTGGAGGGTGTATAATGTTAAAAGGCCGAAACACCCAGTGATGCAAGGGTACACTACTGATGATGTGTCCTGTGCCCAACTGTCCTGAAGGTTACCCAGGCCAAGATATACGTATCCCCCCCCGGCCCCCCACCGATGTTGAGCGTCTACCACTCTCAACAATCAACGAATGTCGTGAAATGCTCCCCACCTATTGGCACAAGGGACTTCTTAACATCTTGTCCTGTGTACTTGATTCAGTATTGTTAATTATTGTTAATTCTCTATATTTTGTGAAACGATTTTAAGATCTTAAACCGCCATTTGTCCTTGTGATGTTTTCCACATTCGGCTCTCCTGTTCGTCTCTCCGTTGTTTATCAGTCTTTCCTTCATTTTGAACAAAGAATGTCCTTGAGTTGAATTCCAAAGCGTCCAAAGGAGATAAGGTGTCTAGACCAGCGCACGTGGAAATGCTCTTCCATTTTAAACTTTTAGCAAATGGTGTTTCTTCCCGTATCTTCGGGTGTTCTCTGTGAACTAATAAAAGGTAAGAATGTTTCCATACCATCCCGCTGCCTTGATTAATCTTCTGTTTCTGCCACAATCTCTTGGGCATATTTATAAGATGCTTCCGAATTAGTGAAAGTTTTCTCTTTTCCCTTGAAAGTAATGCGCATCCTGGCCGGATAAAAAACACCACATCTGACATCTTGAACTCCATGGAGAATCTGTCTTGTCTGTGAGAACTTTCTTCTATTTTGCACGATCTCATAGGGATAATCCCGGAGCAGTTTGATAGAGTCGTTTCCAAACGTCATCTTCACTCCGTATTTGACGTATAAATTTAATTTCGAGATAAAGCGCGGAGACAGCCCCTTCCACCCACCGAATCCGCACCGAGGAAGGAACGGCAGATGCTGGTTTACACCGAAGATAGACACAAAAGCTTGAGCAACACAGCGGGGCTGGCAGCATATCTGGAGAAAAGGTAATGTTTTGGTTCGAGACCCTTCTTCAGACTGAGAGGCAGGTGAAAGGGAAACGAGAGGTATGGGAAGGTACAGAACAAATCAGGCCGAAACGATGGCCCAGGAAAGGTGGAGCCCACAATGGACTATCGCTGGTCATGAAAGAGATACAAACAGGGAAACTAGCAGAACAATAAAGTGGGAGAGGAACAGAGAGAGGGAAAGCAAGAGTTACTTGAGGTTAGAGAAGTCAACACTGGGGTGTAAGCTGCCCAAGTGAAATATGAGGTGTTATTCTTCCAATTCAATTGTCTGTAACTATAAAACACCAGTATGTAGCTAGCTATCCAGTCTGTAGCCATGTAGCTAGCTACCTGGTTATCCAGTTGGTAGCTCAGTCTGAGTAGCACCCTAGTTATCCATTATGTAGATCACTATTGCTAGCTACCTAGCTATTCAGTATGTAGCTCAGTCTTGCTATCTACCGAGCTATCCAGTACGTAGCCATCTAGCTAGGTACCTAGTTATACAGGATGTAGCCATCTAGCTGGCTCAATTGTGATCATGTTGTGTCTTTCTGTTAACTGGTTAGCTCGCGACTAAAACTTTTCACTGTACCTCGGTATTGTGCGAATAAACTAATGAGGGGGAAATAATTATATGAGATTGTTCCGTGGATTGGTGTAACAACACACCAGTTGATGTTGTAATGCTTCAGTTATTGTTGTTGCTCAGATTGTATTGGTCCATTTCAGGTGCTGTCCCTTAAATCTATCCTAAATTTACCGATGCCTTCCCTACTGCACCATATACAGGTGTCCTCCTCTAATTCACCTTTTACAGATGCCCTCCGAATTCACCATTTAAAGGTGCCCTCCACTAAATACCCCTCCATTTACATGCCCTACCCTAAATCCATATTTACAGGTGCCCTTCCCTAACCCCCCCCCCCCCCTATTTCCAGGCACCTTCCCCAATATGTACCCATCTAGTGAGCAATCCAGTATGTGGCTCATTCTAGCTAGCTACCTAGTTTTCCAGTATGTAGCCTCAGTCCAGCTAGCTACCTAGCTATCCAGTATGTTGCTCAGTCTAGCTATCTATCTAGCTATCCAAGTATGTAGCTCAATCTAGTTAGCTACCTAGTTATCCAGTATGTAGTTCACTCTAGCTCGCTACCTAGCTATTCAGTAAGTAGCTCAGTCTTGCTATCTACCTATCTATCCAGTATGTAGCCACTTAGCTAGCTACCTAGATACAGCTGCCCTTCCCTAACCCCCCCCCCCCTTATTGGTAGGTACCCTCCCCTTTATGTACAGGTGTGTGTGGCGGCGCGGCTCTGGCTGCAGCGGCTCATCGGCAGTCCCGTTTGTTTTGTGTTGTTTGTGTTGTTTATTTTGTTTTGGTTAGTCTAGTTTTTGGTTTTTAGTGGTGTTTTGTAGGGTGGGGGTTGGAACGGGATGTGCAGTCTCTCCCTGCGGGGTAATGCGACTTTTTTGTCGTATTCCCCTTCTCTGCCTCCGTCGGCGCTGAGGCCTAATGGAGCTGGCGACCTCGAGGCTCCAGAGGCAGAGCCCGTCAGGACTCGCCCTGAGCTCGCTCCCGTGAGGGCGGTCCGGCTCAGGAAACGTGCGGCCAGGTGGAACGAGGTTGCCGTCGGAGCGGCCGAGCTCGGGGAGGTGCGGCGCTCGAACCCGAGGGAGGTTCGGTGCCCAAGTCGGGGCGGCCCGGCCCGGCCCGGGGAAGAAGCAACGCCCATGTCGGGGCGGCCTGGCCAGAGGGAGAAGTGACGCCCATGTCGGGGCGGCCCGGCCCGGGGGGGGAGGTTCGGCGCCCATGTCAGGGCGGCCCGGCCCGAGGCTGAAGTCGGCACGATACTCACGTGAGGGCGGCTGGGACGTTGTTCTGGCGGCGGTGGCCTGAGTCCGGGGTTCGGCCGCGGGCCAGCGGCTGCGTCTGCAGGACTGGTGGGCGGCAGCTTCGACCACCCCGGGCCGCGGTGTTTGAGCCGCGGGACTGTTGTAACATCGACCGGGGGTATCGCCTCAGCGCAGAGGGAGAAGAGGAGGAAGAGACTGCAGACCTAAGACTTTTGCCTCCATCACAGTGAGGAGGTGTTGGGTGGACTCACTGTGATGGATGTTAATATGTGTTTATTGTTGTTTTTTATTGTATGTATGACTGCTAAAATCAGACTTCGGTCTGATTGACAATAAAAGGCTATCTATCTAATCTAATCTAATCTAATGTAGCCAACCAGCTACCTAGTTTTCCAGTATGTAGCTCAATCTAGCTAGCTACCTGCTATCCAGTACGTTGTTCAGTCTAGCTATCTAGCTATCTATCTAGCTATCCAAGTATGTAGCTCACTCTAGTTAACTACCGAGATATCCAGTATGTAGCTCAGTCTTGCTATCTAACGAGCTATCCAGCATGTTACCAAGTTATACAGGATGTAGGCATCTAGCTGGCTCAATTGTGATGATGTTTTGTCTTTCTGCTAACCGGTTAGCTCACGACTAAAGCTTTTTACTGTACTTCGGATGTGTACGTGAGAATAATTTAATGAGGGGGAAATAATTATATGAGATTTCTTACGTGGATTGGTGTAACGACGCACCAGTTGTTGTAAAGCTTCAAATGTTTTTGTTGCTCATATTGTGTTTCTCCTTTACAGGTGCTCTCCCCTAAATCTACCCTTAATTTACAGATGCTTCCAAACTGAACCATTTAAAGGTGCCCTCCCCTAATTCACCATTTCCAGATGCCCTCCTAATTCAGTTTAAAGGTGTCCTACCCTAAATCCTCCTCACATATACATGCCCTTCCCTAAATCAGCATTTACAGCTGCCCTTCCCTAAACCACACCTATTTCTAGGCACCCTCCCCTATATGTAGCCATCTAGCTAGCATTATGCATCCTGTAATTTTGTCGCTTTTCATGTCCTGAATTTACGTCGCCTTTGGCGTTTTAAATTTTCGTTGCCTTTCGCGTCCTGAATTTTTGGCGTGCTGAATTTTCGTCGCTTTTCACGTGCTGAAATTTCGGCACCTTTCACGTCCTGCGATTTGGTCACTTTATTCGTTCTGATATAACGTCGCATTTCGCGTGCTGAATATGTGTCACTTTTTGCAAGCTGCATTTTTGTCACTTTTTGCGTGCTTCATTTTCATCACCTTACGCGTCTTGTAGTTTCTTCACTTTTCGCGTGCTGAATTTTTATTGCTTTTCGTATGCTGAATTTTCGTCGTTTTTCAGGTGCTGAATTTTCGTCGCTTTTCGCGTGCTGAATTTTCATCACCTTTCACGTTCTGAAATTTCGGCACTTTTCTGTGCTGAATTTTCTTAACTTTTCACATCCTGAAGGTTCGTCGCTTTCCGTGTGCTGAATTTTCGTCACTTTCACGTGCTGAATTTTCGTCACTTTTCAGGTGCTGAATTTGCGTCGCTTTTGCATCTTGACACTTAGTTGCGTTTCACGTCCTGAATTTTAGTCACATTTCATGTCCTGAATTTCCGTCGCTTTTGGCGTCCTGAATTTTCATCGCTTTTCGCATCCTGAAGGTTCGTCGTTTTTCGTGTGCTGAATTTTCGTCGCTTTTCACATGCTTAATTTTTGTCGCATTTCCTGTGCTTAAATCTTGTCGCTTATCGCGTCCTGTAATTTATGTAGCTTTTGGCATTTTGAATTGTTGTCGCCATTCAGGCCCTGAACTTTCGTCGCTTTTCGCGTGCTGAATTTCCGTCACTTTTGACATCCTGAAGCTTCATCACATTTCACGTGCTGAAATTCAATCGCTTTTCGCAGGACGAATTCTCATCGCTTTTCATGTCCTGAAATGCGTACTGAGGCTTCGTTGCTTTTCGCGTCCTGAATGTGGCAGGGTGTCAGGGACATCACTGACTACAAGAGCAGCCCCGCCTGCCCCCACGGTGAAATCACACTGGCCAACGAACTGAACACCTCTTTGCCCGGTTCGAAACTGGCAACACCACCAGGAGTGGAATAACCCCGGCCATGGCGGAGGGACAGGCCTTAACACTGAGCACTCAGGAGGTACAGTGCGTTCTGCGTAGGATCAATCCACGCAAGGCTGCAGGCCCGGATGGAGTACAGGGAAGGGTACTAAATGACTGTGCTGTACAGCTGACGGAGGTATTCACGAGAATCTTCAATCTATCTCTATCTCTGGCAACGGTCCCCAAGTGCCTGAAACAGCCATCATAATGCCGGTGCCGAAAAAGTCCAAAGTCACCAACCTGAACGACTACTGCCCGGTTGCCCTAACTCCAATCCCAATGAAGTGCTTCGAAAGGCTGGTCCTCTCCCCTATCAAATTCAGCATCCCTGCCTCACTGGACTCTCATCAATTTGCATACAGGGCAAATAGATCAACAGAGGATGCCATCTCTCTGGCTCTTCACACTGTCCTGACTCATCTGGACAGACAGGGCACGTACGTGAGGATGCTCTTCGTTGACTATAGCTCTGCATTCAATACGGTCATCCCCACCAAGCTCACCACCAAACTCCACCAGCTAGGCCTCAGCTCGCTGATATGCGATTGGATCCTGAACTTTCTGACGGAGCGACCGCAGGCAGTGAGTCTGGGCCCGCACCTGTCCTCCACTATCACCCTGAGCACCGGCACACCACAGGGCTGTGTATTAAGCCCAATGCTCTATTCCCTCTTCACTCACGACTGTGTTCCTGCATTCGACACCAACACCATCGTGAAGTTTGCAGACGACACAACAGTGATTGGGCTGATCACCAACGGTGATGAAACAAAATACAGGGCGGAGGTGCAGAACCTGGCGGACTGGTGCACACGTAACAATTTGTCACTAAACACATCCAAGACCAAGGAGCTGATTATTCACTTCAGGAGGTCCCATAATGGAGAATACGCCCCAATCTCCATTTACGGGGAAAGTGTGGAGAGAGTGTCCAGCTTTAAGTTTCTGGGCACTCACATTTCAGAGGACCTCACATGGTCCACCAACACCGCTGAGCTGGTCAAGAAGGCACAGCAACGACAGTTCTTCCTGAGGACATTAAAAAAGACTGGTCTGCCCCAACAGCTGCTGACAACGTTCTACCGCTGCACCACAGAGAGCATATTAACGGATGGCATCTCTGTGTGGTATCTCAGCTGCACGGAGGCGGAGAGGAGAGCTCTTCAGCGCGTCGTCCACAGAGCGCAGAGGATCATTGGGACAGAGCTACCAGCCTTGGGGGGCATCTACCACACACTGTGCCTCAGGAAGGCCGTCAGCATCCATAAAGACTCATGACACCCCTGTAACGGACTGTTTGAACTACTTCTCTCCGGCAGACGTTACAAGGCCTTCTATGCCCGAACCTCCAGACTCAGACTTTTCGCATGCTGGATTTTTGTCGCTTTTCGTGTGATGAAATTTCACCACTTTTCACGTTCTGAAATTTCGTCGCTTTAAGAGACCTGATGTTTCATCGCTTTTCGCCTGCTGAATTTTCGTCGCTTTTAGTGTGCTGAAATGTCGCCACATTTCTCATTCTGAAATTTCGTCGCTTTCTGCGTCCTGATGTTTCTTCACTTTTCGCATGCTGAATTTTCGTCGCTTTTAGTGTGCTGAAATTTCGCCGCTATTCGTGTGCTGGAATTTCGTTGCTTAATGCGACCTGAAATTTCGTCACTTTTCGCGTGCGGAATTTCCGTCGCTTTTCGCGTCCTGAATTTTCGTCGCTTGTTGTGTGCTGAAATTTCGGCACTTTTCGTGTGCTGGAATCTCGTCGCTTTTCATGTCCTGAAATTTCGTCGGTTTATGCATCCTGTAATTTCGTCGCTTTTCGCATTATGCTTCCTGGTATTTTGTCGTTTTTCGCATGCTTAATTTCCGTCGCTTTTAGTGTGCTGAAATGTCGCCGCTTTTCTTGTGCTGGAATTTGGTCGCTTTTCATGTCCTGAAATTTCGTCGCTTTATGTGTCCTGAATTTACGTCACTTTTGTTGGTTTTAACATCCTGAATGTTCCTTTCTTTTCGCATGCTGAATTTTGTCGCTTTTCGCACGCTGAGTTTTCGTCGCTTTTCGGGTGCTAAATTTTCGTTGCTTTTCATGTTCTGAAATTTCGTCAATTTTCGCGTGCGGAATTTCTGTCGCCTTTCGAGTCCTGAAGGTTTGTCCCTTTTCGCGGGATGAATTTTCATCACTTTACGCGTGCTGAATATTCGTTGGTTTTAATGTCATGAATGTTCCTCTCTTTCGCGTGCTGAATTTTTGTTGTTTTTCGCATGCTGAATTTTCGTTGCATTTCGGGTGCTGAAATGTCGCCACTTTTTCATTCTGAAATTTCGTCTCTTTTTTCGTCCTGATGTTTCGTTGCTTTTCGCGTGCTGAAATGTCGTAACTTTTCATGTCCTGAAATTTCGTCGCTTTATGCGTTCTGAAATTTGGTCGCTTTTCTCGTGCGCAATTTCCATCGCTTTTCGCGTCCTGAAGCTTTGTCGCTTTTCGCGTGTTGAATTTTCGTTGGGTTTACCATCCCGAATGGTCCTATCTTTTCGCATGCTGAATTTTTGTCGCCTTTTGCATGCTGAATTTTCGTCGCTTTTTGCGTGCTAAATTTTCGTTGCTTTTCATGTTCTGAAATTTCGTCAATTTTCGCGTGCGGAATTTCTGTCGCCTTTCGAGTCCTGAAGGTTTGTCACTTTTCACGTGCTGAATTTTCATCACTTTATGCGTACTGAATTTGTATTGGTTTCAATGTCCTGAATGTTTCTCTCATTTCGTGTGCTGAAATTTCGCTGCTTTTCGTGTGCTGGAATTTCGTCGCTTTTCATGTCCAGAAATGTCGTTGCTTTATGCGTCCTGATGTTACGTCGCTTTTCGCATGCTGAATTTTCGTTGCTTTTTGTGTGCTGAAATTTCGGAACTTTTCTTGTGCTGGAATTTCGTTGCTTTTCGTGTGCTGATATTTCGTCGCTTTTCCTGTCCTGAAATATCGTCACTTTTCGCGTGCGGAATTTTCGTCGCTTTTCGCGTCCTGAAAGTTTATCGCATTTTGTGTGCTGAATTTTCGTCTATTTACGCGCGCTGAATTTTCGTTGATTTTAATGTCCTGAATGTTCCTCGCTTTTCGGGTGCTGAAATGTCGTCACTTTTTGCTTGCTAAATTTTCGTCGCTTTTCGTGTCCTGAAATTTCGTCACTTTTCGCGTGCGGAATTTATGTCGCTTTTCGCGTCATGAATGTTTGCCCCTTTTCGCGTGATGAGTTTTCATCACTTTACGCATGCTGAATATTCATCGGTTTTAATGTCATGAATGTTCCTCTCTTTCGCGTGCTGAATTTGTGTTGTTTTTCGCATGCTGAATTTTCGTTGCATTTCGGGTGCTGAAATGTCGCCACTTTTTCATTCTGAAATTTCGTCTCTTTTTTTGTCCTGATGTTTCGTTGCTTTTCGCGTGCTGAAATGTCTTAACTTTTCATGTCCTGAAATTTCGTCGCTTTATGCGTCCTGGAATTTGGTCGCTTTTCTCGTGCGCAATTTCCATCGCTTTTCGCGTCCTGAAGCTTTGTCGCTTTTCGCGTGTTGAATTTTCGTTGGGTTTACCATCCCGAATGGTCCTCTCTTTTCGCGTGCTGAATTTTTGTCGCCTTTTGCATGCTGAATTTTCGTCGCTTTTTGCATGCTAAATTTTCGCCGCTTTTAATGTTATGAAATTTCGTCACATTTCGCCTGTGGAATTTCCGTCGCTTTTCGCGTCCTGAAGGTTTGTCACTTTTCACGTGCTGAATTTTCATCACTTTATGCGTACTGAATTTTTGTTGGTTTTAATGTCCTGAATGTTCCTCTCATTTCGTGTGCTGAAATTTCGCCGCTATTCGTCTGCTGGAATTTCGTCGCTTTTCATGTCCTGACATTTCGATGCTTTATGCATCCTGTAATTTCGTCGCTTTTCGCATGTTGAAATGTTGTCACTTTATGCGCGCAGAATTTTCGTCGCTTGTTGTGTGCTGAAATTTCGGCACTTTTCGTGTGCTTGAATTTTCGTCGCTTGTTGTTTGCTAAATTTTCGTCGATTTTCGTGTGCTGATATTTCATCGCTTTTCTCGTTCTGAAATTTCGTCGCTTTATTCTTCCTGATGTTTCGTCGCTTGCCGCATGCTGAATTTCGTCGTTTTTGGCAATCTGAATTTTTGTCGCATTTCGTGTGCTGGATATTCGTCGCCTTTCATGTCATGACATTTCGTCGCTTTATGTGTCCTGAAATTTCGTCACCTTTGACGTGCGGAATTTCCGTCACTTTTCGCGTCCTGAAGGTTTGTCGCTTTTTGCGTGCTGAATTTTCGCCACTTTACGCCTGCTGATCTTTCGGCGCTTTTCGGATGCTGAATTTTCGTTGCTTGTTGTGTGCTGAAATTTCGGCACCTTTCGTGTGCTGGAATTTCGTTGCTTTTCATGTCCTGACATTTGGTCGCTTTATGCATCCTGTAATTTCGTCGCTTTTCGCATGCTGAATTTTCGTCGCTTGTTGTGTGCTGAAATTTCGGCACTTTTCGTGTGCTGGAATTTCGTCGCTTTTCATGTCCTAACATTTGGTCGCTTTATGCATCCTGTAATTTGGTCGCTTTATGCATCCTGTAATTTCGTCGCTTTTCGCATGCTGAATTTTCGTCGCTTGTTGTTTGCTGAAATTTCGGCACTTTTCGTGTGCTGGAATTTCGTCGCTTTTCATGTCCTGACATTTGGTCGCTTTATGCATCCTGTAATTTCGTCGCTTGTTGTTTGCTGAAATTTCGGCACTTTCCGTGTGCTTGAATTTTCGTCGCTTGTTGTGTGCTAAATTTTCGTCGATTTTCTTGTGCTGATATTTCATCGCTTTTCTCGTTCTGAAATGTCGTCACTTTATGCTTCCTGATGTTTCGTTGCTTTTCGCAAGCTGAAATGTCGTCGCTTTTCACGCTAAATTTTCGTCGCTTTTCGTGTGCTGGATATTCGTCGCTTTTCATGTCATGAAATTTCGTCGCTTTATGTTTCCTGAAATTTCGTCACATTTGGCGTGCGGAATTTCCATCACTTTTCTAGTCCTGAAGGTTTGTCGCTTTTCGCGTGCTGAATTTTCGTCACTTTACGCGTGCTGAATTTTCGTTGGGTTTAATGTCCTGAATGTTCCTCGCTTTTCGGCGCTGAATTTTTGTCGCTTTTCGCAAGCTGAAATGTCATCACTTTTTGCGTGCTAAATTTTCGTCGCTTTTCGTGTGCTGATATTTCTGCGCTTTTCTCGTTCTCAAAATTCCGTCGCTTTATGCTTCCTGATGTTTCGTCGCTTGCCGCATGCTGAATTATTGTTGCTTTTAGTGTGCTGAAATTACGCCGTTTTCGTGTGTTGGATATTCGTCGCTTATCATGTCCTGAAATTTCGTCGCTTTTGGCTTGCGGAATTTCCGTCACTTTTCGCGTCCTGAAGGTTTGTCGCTTTTTGCGTGCTGAATTTTCGTCACTTTACGCGTGCTGATTTTTCGTTGGTTTTAATGTCCTGGATGTTCCTCGCTTTTCGGGTGCTGAATTTGTGTCGTTTTTCGCATGGTTAATTTTCGTCGCTTTTAGTGTGCTGAAATTTCGCCGCTTTCCGTGTGCTGGAATTTGGTCGCTTTTCATGTCCTTAAATTTCGTCGCTTTATGTGTCCTGAAATTTCGTCACTTTTGCCGTGCTGAATTTCCGTCGCTTTTTGCGTCCTGAAGGTTTGTCGCTTTTTGCGTGCTGAATTTTCGTCACTTTACATGTGCTGAATTTTCGTTGCTTTTAATGTCCTGAGTGTTCCTCTCATTTCGTGTGCTGAATTTTTGTCGTTTTTCGCATGCTGAATTTTCGTTGCTTTTTGTGTGCTGAAATTTTGTCGCTTTTCATATCCTGAAATTTAGTCGCTTTATGCGTCCTGTAATTTCGTCGCTTTTCGCAAGCTGAAAGTTCGTCACTTTTTGCATGCTAAATTTTCGTCGCTTTTCGTGTGCTGATATTTCGTCGCTTTTCACGTCATGAAATTTCATCACTTTTCGCGTGCGAAATTTCCGTCGCTTTTCGCGTCCTGAAGGTTTGTCGCTTTTTGCGTGCTGAATTTTCGTCACTTTACGCATGCTGAATTTGCGTTGGTTTTAATGTCCTGAATGTTCCTCGCTTTTCGGGTGGTGAAGTTTTGTCGTTTTTCGCATGATTAATTTTCGTTGCTTTTAGTGTTCTGGAATTTCGCCACTTTTCGTGTGTTGGAATTTCGTCGCTTTTCAAGTCCTGAAATGTTGTAGCTTTATGCGTCGTGTAATTTTGTCGTATTTCGCGTGCGCAATTTCCATCGCTTTTCGCGTCCTGAAGGTTTGTCGCTTTTCGCCTGCTGAATTTTCGTCACTTCATGCGTAATGAATTTTAGTTGCTTTTAACGTCCTGAATGTTGCTCTCTTTTTGCATGCCGAATTTTTGGCGCTTTTGGCATGCTGAATTACCGTCTCTTTTCTCGTTCTGCAATTTTGTCGCTTTATGCGTCCTGATGTTTCGGCGCTTTTCGCATGCTGAATTTTCGTCGCTTTTCATGTGCTAGAATTTCGTCGTTCTATGCGTCCTGAAGTTTTGTCGCTTTTCCAGTGCGCAATTTCCATCGCTGTTCGCGTCCTGAAGGTTTGTCACTTTTCGCGTGCTGAATTTTCGTTGGGTTTACCATCCTGAATGGTCCTCTCTTTTCACGTTTGTTGCTTTTTGTTGCTTTTTGTGTTAAGTACTGGAGTCGGATACTTAAATAACCATCGAGAAACCATCAGGTAAAACCAACGTGCCTTTAATCATGGTTTCAGAGGGGGAAAGGAAGAGAGAGTGCTCACACTACCACCAGGGCTTTTATACTAAGCAAGCCCCCTTTTGTGGCTACCGGTATTACAATAGGTGTATGATATCTCTTAAAGGGGCATACACCACAATCCTCCCCCTTTAAAACCTTAGTTTTACACAAAAACTAAGGGGAAAAGTACACCATACCTACAACAGATCATATAATAGATGACAAAATTACATTATCACCTTCACCTTATATTTTGCAAGCACAATATAATAGCACCATCACCAATACGTGAGGGGAAAAAAAACAAACACACACAGGAAACATCACTTAGTCAGTCCCGTATTCAATGTCAAAGTTCATCAATCAACCTCTGTGGCGGCCTTGATATTCTGGTTGAGCGTCTTAATCCAGATTCTACAGGCGAACACCGCACTTCCGAGCTAGGGAACACCTGTTTTGGTATTGCAACCACCTGGTCAGGAACCTGTACTGCTACTTTAGCTGGTGAAATATTCAACGAAGGCATAGGTGCTTCTTTGGCAGCTAGAACAGGATAACAAGACATAGGCACAATAGGTTCCAATTCCTTATTCGACCATTGGCCCCCCATTGATACTGGCTGATCCGAAGCACTTAACCGAGGTTCCAGATGAGGAGCAATAGTATACTGTACGATTTGATCCACATGCCGGCGAATCTGGCCATCGGCCGTGTTGACTGCATACATTAGAGGTCCTTGTACCTCCGCAACAACTCCCGGCTGCCATTTCTGGTTTCTATAATCGCGGGCAAGTACAGCTTCACCAACCTGGAAACTCCTGGTAAGACGTTGAGGTGGACAATGGAACACTTTCCGTTCCACTTGTCTTCTAAGATCAGGACGAACTAAGTCCAATTTGGAACCCAACTGTCTGTTGAAAAACACCATCGCAGGTGATTGACCTGTTACAGCATGAACCGCATTTCTATAGTTGAACAAAAAATTGTCCAATTTATGTTGCATAGGCAGATCCTCATGTTTCATTGCTTTAAGCGCCTTCTTAAAGGTCTGTACAAAACGCTCCGCCAGTCCATTTGTTGCCGGATGATAAGGTGCCGACGTACAGTGTTTAATGCCATTAGTCTTCAGAAACTTCTTAAAGTCTTCAGATACAAATTGAGGCCCGTTATCCGAACATATTTGTTCAGGCAAACCATACCTTGCAAAAATTGTTCGTAACGTCGCAATCGTCTTCTGAGACGTAGTCGAGGACATCTTTATAACCTCTGGCCATTTCGAATGCGCATCTACTACCACCAGGAACATAGACTCTTGAAAGGGTCCTGCATAATCAATATGAACCCGTTTCCATGGACCAGACGGCCATTCCCATGGATGGATAGGGGCCAATGGAGGTGTCTTCTGCTCAAGCCGACAGCCAGAACAATTTTTGGCCAATTCCTCAATCTGGCCATCAATACCTGGCCACCATACATATGCACGAGCCAGACTTTTCATCTTAGTGCATCCTAGATGACCAACGTGTAGTTCCTCCAAGATTTGTTTCTGTAACTTTTGGGGATCACCACTCTAGAACAACACATCACGGTACCCCTGCACGTAGACAATTGTTCTCTTCTTGCTGAATATTGAGGAAACCGAGAATCTCCTTCCGCTGGCCACCCTCGTACTGTTATATCATATACCCCTGAAAGAGTCCTATCATTCCTTGTCTCACGCTCTATACGTTTGTTATCCACTGGCAACACTTCACAAATGGACATATGAAACAATTCTGCCACATCAGTCATTGGTACATCACTTACAATCGGTAATGGCAATCTTGACAAACTATCTGCATTCCCATGCAACTTTGTGCCTCTATACTGGATGTCATAACGATGTGCACCCAAAAACAAGGCCCATCTCTGCAAGCGCTGTGCCGTCATCAAGGGCCCCCCCTTTTTTGGATTAAATATCGAAACCAACGGCTGATGATCCGTAATCAATGTAAATTTCTGTCCATATAAGTAATGATTAAATTTTTTAACACCCCATACCAGGCTAAGAGCCTCCCTATCAATTTGGGCGTAATTCTTTTCAGCCGTGGACAATGACCTTGATGCAAAAGCAATTGGTCGTTCATGACCCCCTGGAAACTGATGTGAAAGCACTGCACCTATACCATAAGGAGATGCATCACAAGCCAGCTTAATTGGTATTGCTGGATCAAAATGTGCAAGCACCTTCCTTGATGTAATCAAGGCCTTACTATCAGCAAATGCCTTCACACATTCCAACGACCAATTCCATTTCACCCCTGATTTTAACAATCCATTTAATGGATACAGGATAGCAGATAAGTTTGGCAAAAATTTATGATAGTAATTTATCAGTCCCAGAAATGAGCGTAACTGTGACACATTCACCGGAGCTGGCGCATTTACCACCGCAGCAATTTTGTCTGGTGATTTATGCAGCCCATGTCTATCAATCAAATGTCCACAATACGCCAGTTGTTCCTTGAATAAGTCACACTTGGCCTTGTTAGCCCTAAGGCCATAACGTTTTAACCTGCCCAACACCCGTTCCAAATTGGAGAGGTGTTCTTCCACCGTCCTGCCTGTGATCAAAATATCATCCAAGTAACATTGGGTACCTGTGTGAGGGATAAGATGATTAAACCATCATTGTGAGGGGCCGAACGGTTGTAGTCACCGACCTTGTGATGGGCTGAGTAACTGGAAACACCAACCTTGTGATTCGAACAAACAGTCAGACCTTCAGAGCTGTTGATAACATTGTCCCATAACAAGATGAGGTAAGGAATGTAGCTGACAACTCAGAAGCTATTCTTTAGGTCAAAGGCAATTAATTAGGTTAGGGCACAGATACTGCGCATGCTTAATAAGTTAAATGAATATTAACTTTACGCCCCTCATGACAAAGAACCTAATTTAAATGTACATGCGATGTATGATGTGGGAGGAGAGGGAATGATTGATGACGCACGGAGGAGAGGGTTGGAAGATTGTGAACCTCGGTACCCTGATTGGAAGGGGTCAGAAGGGGAGGCGTCCGATCAATAAAGACTGTATACTGAATTGTATAAAATAGACGTTTTTCCTTTGCTCGGTGTGTCTCAACTTGGAGAGGCACCCGATTCTGCAGACTCGCAAATAAAGCATTTCTTGTTTCCACGATTTAGTCTCTGAGTAGTGATTGTGAGCACAAACAATATATCTCACAAGTTGGGGGCTCGTCCGGGATCGCCACTCCGGCCGCTTGACGGAGGCACGAAAGGAAGGGAAGGTGCACCCTGCTGATTTCAGCAGTCTCTGATCTCCTTGCTTGCCGTTAGCGGTTTGAGCGAGTGATATTCGGACAAGAGACTCTGGAAACAAGAGGGAATCCGGTGAAATGGATCAAGCAATCGAGTAATTTCTGTGCACAGGACTCGGGTAAGAATATTGACTATTAAGTATTACTCGGGCGATTGGGTTCTGTTGGACGGGAAAAGGTCTGACAGGGATGGGTAACCGGAACGGGCAAAGTAAGGGCCCGGGGAAAAAGGCTCAAACTGGCGAAGAGCCGCACATTCCGCCTGATAGTCCATTGGGGCGGATGTTGCACGGATGGGGTGAGGGGGGGGGGGTGAGGTGTGCGTCTGGCTTATTGAGACATCCGAAGAGTTGTCGGATTGAGAAATAAGTGGCGTTGGAACCCAACCCAAAGAACCCACGTGGTCAGTGCATCTGCTCCTCCCGTGAGGGGGGGGGGGGCGAGAACCAGGGACCCCAAACTTTCAAAGAAGAGAAAGAGGAAGGGGTGAATGGAGGGACCAAGGTTGGGGTCCCCCGGGAAATAAAGAACAAGGATCAGGGGGATGGCACACCGGGCCATCCCGGTGTTATCATTGTCACAAAGAAGGACACTTTAAAAGAGAATGTCCAAAGATAAGGCATGAAGTACAATCGTACACACTGATGGAGGAATAGGGGGGTCAGGGGTTCCCCTCCTTGGGGTGTGTAGGACGTACACGGGAACCCTTGGTAAACTTAAAATTAGGTCCCCAAGGAGAAGACACGGTATTTATGGTAGACTCAGGGGCGGAAAGATCAAGTGTAACCAGGATACCGGAGGGAATGGGATTAGGGGAAAAGCAAGTCAAAATCTCTGGAGTAGGGGGAAAGGTAATGAAAGCTCCCGAGATAGAAGGAGTAATGGTAAGATATGAAAATCGAGAGGCCATGGAAGACTTAATCCTGGTGCCCCAGGCAGGAATAAATCTGATGGGAAGGGACTTACAAGTTCAATTAGGAATGGGCACAGCTCCCGTAGGTGGACAGATTATAGTACAACTATATAAATTGACGACCGAAGATGAAGAAAGAATAGTCTCACAGGTGTGGGCAAGAGAGGGAAATAGGGGAGGGCTAAGAATACCACCTCTGAGGATAGCCTTGCGAGAAGGAAGTGAAGTAGTGCAAGTAAGACAGTATCCGATTTCAATGGAAGGAAGGAAAGGGCTGCAGCCAATTATAGAAAACTTACTGAAGGATGGAGTATTGGAGAGTTGTATGTCCCCCTACAACACGCCAATACTCCCTGTAAGAAAGACTGACGGAATGTTCCGACTGGTCCAGGACCTAAGAGAATTGAATAGGGTAGTTAGGGCTCGACACCCGGTAGTCCCAAATCCTTATACCATAATGGGACGTATACCCCCTAACCATAGGTGGTTCAGTGTGGTAGATCTGAAAGATGCCTTTTGGAGCTGCCCCCTGGCTGAGGAAAGTAGAGACCTCTTTGCATTCGAGTGGGAAAACCCAGACACACTGAGGAAGCAACAGTATCGATGGACTGTGCTCCCTCAGGGATTTACTGAATCCCCGAACCTGTTCGGGCAAATATAGAACAAGTATTAGAGGATGTTCCCAGGACCAATGGGACACAATTATTGCAGTACGTAGATGATTTGTTACTCTCAGGCGGAGAAGAAGAGCCAGTAAGGGATGCAACCATAACCCTCTTAAACTTTTTAGGGGAAAAGGGATTGAGAGTGTCTAAAAATAAACTACAATTTGTAGAACAGGAGGTTAAATATCTAGGACACCTGATTAGTGACGGGAAAAGGAGAATAAACCCCGAAAGAATAGCTGGGATCACCGGGCTGCCGATGCCAAGGAACAAAAAAGAAATCAGGAAGTTTCTGGGGTTAATTGGATACTGTAGATTATGGATAGACAATTACACCCGACAAGTCAAGTTCTTGTATGATAAATTGTGTGAGGAGACTGATAAAGTACAATGGGATTCTGAGGACGAACAGAGATTTGGAGAAATAAAGAATAGCCTGATCACCGCACCGGTACTGACCCTCCCGTCCATTGATCAACCATTCCATCTCTTTGTTAATGCGGAGAATGGAATTGCGTTGGGGGTACTGACACAAAAGAGAGGAGGGAAGCGACAGCCAGTCGCATTCCTTTCTAAACTCTTGGATCCGGTATCACGAGGGTGGCCTGTATGTATTCAAGCGGTCGCAGCAACAGCAATATTAGTGGAAGAAAGTAGAAAATTGACATTTGGAGGTGACCTGGTAGTATCTACTCCCCACACGGTCCGGACAATACTAACTCAGAAGTCCAACCGGTGGTTGACTGACTCCAGGATCCTAAAGTACGAAGTGATACTTATGGAAAAAGACGATTTGACCATTCTGACCGATAAGAATTTAAACCCTTCCCAGTTTTTATACTCGGCGGACGACGAGCAGGAAGGGCAGAGACCAGAACACTACTGTAGCGAAATTATAGATCTACAGACCAAGAGCAGGGAGGATTTGGAGGAGCAGCCTCTGGTAGAGGGAGAAAGGTGGTTTATAGACAGTTCTTCCCGCTGTATAAATGGAAAAAGATATAGTGGGTATGCCATAATAGGAGGAGAAGGATTTGAAGGAGTGGAGGCGGGCAGGTTGCCAGGTAGTTGGTCGGCTCAGTCATGTGAATTGTATGCCTTAATACAGGCGTTAGAATTGTTGGAGGGGAAGGAAGGAACGGTGTACACCGACTCCAAATATGCATTTGGAGTAGTGCACACGTTTGGGAGAATATGGAAAGAAAGGGGGATGATTACAGCAAGAGGAAAGGAGTTGGCACATGAGCAATTAATTGAGAAGGCGCTGGAAGCATTACATTTGCCAGAAAGGATAGCGGTGGTCCATGTGGCGGGACACCAAAAGGGGAACTCATTAGAAGCAAGGGGAAATGAAGCGGCAGACGGAGCCACTAAAAAGGCAGCGACAGAAGGAACATTGAGGATGTTGTCTTTAATACCATTAAGGGAAGGAGTAGGAAAGATACCTGTATTCTCACAGGAGGAGGAGGACAAAATGAATGAGTTAGGGGCTCGGCGTTCCACTGACGGGAGGTGGTGGACGCCGGATGGGAAACAAATGTTAACCAAAGGATTAACTCGGGATTTGATGACACAACTGCACTCCCAGTCACATTGGGGAGCGCAGGCCCTGTGTGACACACTACTACGGACCTACGCTTGCCGAGGTATCTATACTTTCGCTAAGCAGACAGTCTCCGGTTGTGTGTTATGTCAGAGGGTTAACAAGAAGGTAATGAGAGCTGTCCCTGGTGGAGGACAACAATTGGCTATAAGACCCTTCCAGAGAATACAGGTAGATTTTACAGAACTTCCAAGAATACAAAGGTGGAAGTACCTCCTAGTAGTTGTAGACCATTTCACCAGGTGGGTGGAAGCATTTCCCACGATAAATGCCACCGCTCAGGCAGTAACCCGGATATTATTAGAACAAATCATTCCCCGATACGGGGTCATCGAATCCATAGATTCCGACCGAGGAACACATTTTGCCTCTAAGGTTCACCTGTTGGTTTGCAGTACCTTGGGAATAAATTGGAAATTGCATACACCCTGGCACCCCCAGAGTTCTGGGCGAGTGGAAAGGATGAATGCAACCCTTAAAACACAGATAACTAAGTTAATGGAGGAAACCAGACTACCCTGGACTAAATGTTTACCAATTGCATTATTAAGAATACGAACGGCACCACGTAAAGATATTGCGGTGTCTCCCTACGAAATGTTGTTTGGGCTGCCCTATCTTGGAAAGGTAGAGGGCACGCCGACCTTCGAAGGCAGCGATGTGTTCCTGAGGAACTATTTACTGGCAGTGTCTCGTTCCCTTGCAGAATTAAAAATAAAAGGACTGTTGGCACAAAGTCCACCACTCGACTTTCCAATACACGTTATAAAGGCCGGTGACTGGGTACTGATTAAAAGTTGGAAGGAGGAGAAACTGCAGCCCCGGTGGACTGGCCCATACCTGGCATTGCTGACAACGGAGACAGCAGTACGAACAAAAGAAAAAGGGTGGACACATGCGACCCGGGTTAAAGGACCCGTTGACCAGACGTCAGTTCCTGAGAAAGACGATCAGTGGACGGTAAAACCAGGGAATAAGCCCCTGGCATTAACTTTCAGTAAGAAATAAGTGTATGAAACTAACAGCATGAAAGGAGCAGTTGTAGTATTACTAACTATGTATGTAACCATTATAAGAAGTGTTAATAACTGTGATAAGTGCTACCATCCTATCAGATATGGAGGGCGAACAACCAGATCATTTACCTATCATTCCCATGTAAGTGATGTTTGCTACGACCTAAGGACTAGAGCTGTTTGTCAGGACGGAGGGAGGGGGTATTATGTAGTAGAAAATAAGGGACATGTAGGAAGTGTTGGGCACATTACCTGCCCAAAAGGGGCGAAATGGGTCTGCATGACCAAGAGAGGACAGTTAGGCATCCCTTCCCGAGCCAGGGAGGAAACATTAGACAGAATTAAGGAGGTAGTGATAGGGAAGTTAGCAGAAGCAGTAGTCAACAAACCTCCCCCACCTTCCCAGCCTCAACTGCACCAGACTATGTATGATGAAATAAAGCAGCAGATTGAGATCCCCGAAGTGGGGAGAAACCTGTTTGTGGACTTGGCCCTCCGGATAGCCAGAACCCTGAGTGTGACTAATTGTTGGGTTTGTGGAGGACCGCTGATGAGCTCACGTTGGCCATGGAGAGGATCTATCATTGAGGTATGGAACCTGATAAAGTGGAATTTGACGGTGGGAAGAGATCGAAGTCCCCAGGAATGGGTCCTGACACACACCCCGGTTGGAACTGAGTGTATCGCCAGGCCCTGGGCAAAGGATGCCATCCTAGTAGGCAGCAGCCCCTGCCAGCGCATCATCACCCAGTGGCCAAATCAATCCCGAGTGTGGTGGCCAGAGGAACTTCAATGATATCCCACTGTAAAGGATGAAGGAAACTGTACTATCTGGATGAAGACTGATGGAAGCGAATCGACTGGATTATGGAATTGCACCGGGAACAACCCTTACCAGGGAATTCCAGTGTTGCAGGACATATGGAACAATGTTACCTCTAGTGGACCTGCCCCTGAAGGACTGCTATGGATATGCGGACACAAGGCATACTCGGTATTGCCAGAAAAATGGAGTGGGACTTGTTTAATTGGACTGGTACAACCAGGGTTTTTTCTGTTGACCACTGAGGAGGGGCGGTCGCTAGGCACACCCATCTTTGACGATCTACACCGAACGAAGAGAGGAATGAACATCGGAAAATGGGAAAATGATGAGTGGCCACCTGCAAGAATCATCTCATATTATGGACCAGCCACTTGGGCACAGGACGGATCCTGGGGCTACCGGACCCCAGTGTATATGTTAAATCGGATCATAAGACTACAGGCAGTGCTGGAAGTAATTACTAACCAGACTGCATCTGCATTAGAGATGTTGGCGAAGCAGCAGACACAGATGAGAACAGCGATATACCAAAACCGTTTGGCCTTAGACTACTTACTAGCCGAAGAGGGAGGAGTATGCGGAAAATTCAACCTCTCTAATTGCTGCCTAAACGGGCAAGCAGTAATGGATATATCAGAAGGAATCAGAAAAATAGCACATGTCCCGGTACAGAGATGGAACACAATCATGGGAGCAGGATGGTGGGATTATATCTTAGGAGGAGCCTGGTGGAAAGCGGTGGGACTAGTGATTTTA
The DNA here is from genome assembly GCF_010909765.2 of Amblyraja radiata. NCBI lineage: Eukaryota > Metazoa > Chordata > Chondrichthyes > Rajiformes > Rajidae > Amblyraja > Amblyraja radiata. Next base: position 53,250 of record NW_022630623.1, on the reverse strand, counting down.
TGGGCCTTAGCTGCATTAATCATTATCCCCTGTTGTATACCATGTCTCAGGGTTCTTATAACTAGAAGTATAAGCCAAATGCAGGCAGTTGTAGTCCCCATGGGGGAGAAAGGGGGCGTCCAGAAGATAATGATAATGAGGCCGAGAGAGGACCCAGAGGAAAGAGAGATAAAAAGAATGTTATTAGCTTTGGAACAGCAGGAAGTCTAGGAATGGGGTTTAATACAGGATGCGTAGCAAAAGAAAAAGGGAGGATTGTGAGGGATAAGATGATTAAACCACCATTGTGAGGGGCCGAACGGTTGTAGTCACCGACCTTGTGATGGGCTGAGTAACTGGAAACACCAACCTTGTGATTCGAACAAACAGTCAGACCTTCAGAGCTGTTGATAACATTGTCCCATAACAAGATGAGGTAAGGAATGTAGCTGACAACTCAGAAGCTATTCTTTAGGTCAAAGGCAATTAATTAGGTTAGGGCACAGATACTGCGCATGCTTAATAAGTTAAATGAATATTAACTTTACGCCCCTCATGACAAAGAACCTAATTTAAATGTACATGCGATGTATGATGTGGGAGGAGAGGGAATGATTGATGACGCACGGAGGAGAGGGTTGGAAGATTGTGAACCTCGGTACCCTGATTGGAAGGGGTCAGAAGGGGAGGCGTCCGATCAATAAAGACTGTATACTGAATTGTATAAAATAGACGTTTTTCCTTTGCTCGGTGTGTCTCAACTTGGAGAGGCACCCGATTCTGCAGACTCGCAAATAAAGCATTTCTTGTTTCCACGATTTAGTCTCTGAGTAGTGATTGTGAGCACAAACAATATATCTCACACCTGGAATACCTTGCAGCACCTGCTCCATGGCTCTCTGCCACATAGCCGGCGCCGAAGCTACCCCAAAAACCAACCTATTATACCTATACAAGCCTTTATGCGTATTAATCGTCAGGTAATGTCTGGAATCTTCCTCTACCTCCATCTGCAAATATGCTTGTGCCAGATCTATTTTAGAAAAATGTTGCCCTCCTGCCAATGAGGCAAAAATCTCATCAATCTTTGGCAATGGATATTGTACTACTTTTAACACTGGATTCACTGTAACTTTAAAATCACCACAAATACGTACTTTCTGTGCTAATCCCGGGCCATCCGGCAAAGCCTTTTTCATAACCGGCACAATAGGTGTAGCCCATTCACTCCAATCTATCCTTGAGAGCACTCCTTGTTGCTCTAAGTTATCTAATTCAGCTTCCACTGCTGGTCTAATTGCAAAAGGTACTGGTCGAGGTTTAAAAAACTTGGGGGCAGACCCCTCAGTAATTGATATAGTAGCTTGAATACCAACCAACTTGCCAAGTCCTGATTGAAACACCTCTGGAGCTGTTGCCAACACTTCAGCCAATTTACTTTTTGAGGGTCCTATTAACCCCCGCTCCCTATGCTTTACTTCAACCAATTTACTTTGCAAGGGCCCTGTTAACCCCAGCTCCCTGTGCTTTAATGAGTGAATAGTTGACCAATCAAATTTCAGTCTCCTAGCCCACTCTCTACCCAGTAATGGCCGTCCGCCTTCCCTCAGCACGTATATAAACAGATTCCTCACTGTCATACCATTGTACTTGGCTGATACCTCAATCCTTCCTTTTGGCCTAACCTTTTGACCCGTATAAGTTTTTAAAGCAATATTAGTCTTCTGCAACCGTTCTTGTGAAAAATACCTATAATAATCCTTCTCATTTATCACCGTTAACGCTGAACCAGTATCCAGTTCTAGTTTCAATGAAACTCCTGAAATGGTCAACATTACCCACATTGTATCCAGTTCTGTCGAATTCTGCACTGCTTTAATCTTTAAGCAACTTACTTCTCTTGCTTCTACGTCTGAGTCACTACAACTGCTGCTTACACTACTTTCCCTAACTTCATGGACTAACTTGGCCTCAGCCCCCAATGTCCTTGCTCTATAGTGTTCACTTCTACCAGGCTTCTTTGACCTACAAGCCCGTACAATGTGACCCACTTTTCCACATCCATTACATATTTTATCTTTAAACCAGCAATCTTTCTGATGGTGAGTGGTTTTTCCACACCGGACACATCTCTCAGCCTTTGGTAATAATTTATGGGTTTCAAACTCTGGACTCTTCTGTTGTATGGCCGCCGCGCCCTCTTGGGCTTTCTCAAATGACATAGCCATTGTAAATGCTTTGGACAAATCTATATCACCCTCAGCTAACAGTATTTGTAATAGAGTCTCACTTTTCAATCCACAAATAAATCTATCCCGTAATGCTTGATTTAAAAAATCATCAAATTTACAAAATACAGCTAATGTTCTTAGCTCTGCCAGAAATTGTGCCACAGTTTCTTCTAACTGCTGGTCCCTTTTATAAAATGCAAAACGCTCAGATAAGAACAATGGTGCTGGATTCAAGTGTTCCTTTAATTTAACAGATATCTGTTTAAATGTTGCATTTGCAGCTTTTGTAGGATGTAACAACCCCTTTGCTAATCCATAAGTCTTAGCACCCATATAATTCAATAAATTCACAGCTTTCTTATCATCTGCTGTATCATTAACAGTACAGAAAACATCAAATCTTTCCAAATATGTGTCCCAAGTCTCTAAGTTGCTCTCGAAGTATCCAAATTTTCCTTTTATTGCCATGTTGCTCATCAATTAGCTTCAATGAAATTTGTAAAACTTGTAAAATGGCACCCTTCTCTTCCGTTTTTAGGCGTGCCACAAAATGGCGGTTCCCGCTTTTGCACCCTTCTCTTCCTTGACTGCACTTTGCCCCAACACTCACAACTTTGGAGCTCCAGTCCAGCCTCAACCACACACCCGCCTCTACCAAGCTTCTTTGCCTTGGGAGGGTGCGGGGAGCGTTCTCCACTCGATCTTTCAGGATGCCGAGGTCGGTAAGACATCAGGGTTCTTTAATCTCGTCGCCACTGTTAAGTACTGGAGTCAGATACTTAAATAACGATCGAGAAACCATCAGGTAAAACCAACGTGCCTTTAATCATGGTTTCAGAGGGGGAAAGGAAGAGAGAGTGCTCACACTACCACCAGGGCTTTTATACTAAGCAAGCCCCCTTTTGTGGCTACCGGTATTACAATAGGTGTATGATATCTCTTAAAGGGGCATACACCACATTTTGCATGCTGCATTTTCGTCACTTTTCACGTGCTAAATTTTCGTCACTTTTCAAGTTATGAAATTTCGTCACGTTTCGCGTGCGGAATTTCCGTCGATTTTCGCGCCCTGAAGGTTTGTTTCCTTTCACGTGCTGAATTTTAATCACTTTATGCGTACTGAATTTAACGTCCGGAATGTTCCTCTCTTTTCGTGTGCTGAATTTCTGTCGCTTTTGGCATGCTGAATTTTTGTCACCTTTCATGTTCTGCGGGTGCTGAATTTTCGTTGGTTTTAATGTCCTGAATGTTCCTCGCTTTTCGGGTGCTGAATTTTTGTCGTTTTTCGCATGCTGAATTGACATCACTTGTTGCGTTGCTTTTTATGTACTGAAATTTCGTCGCTTTTCACGTTCTGAAATGCTGTCGCTTTAGGCGTCCTGATGTTTCATCGCTGTACGCATGCTGAATTTTCGTCGCTTTTTGTGTGCTGAAATTTTGGCGCGCTTCATATGCTCAAATGTTGTCGCTTTTTGCATCTTGAATTTACGTCGCTTTGATATTTTGAATTTTCGTCGCTTTTCGTGTCCTGACGGCTCGTCACTTTTCATGTGCTGAATTTTCGTCCCTTTTCGCATGGTGAATTTTCGTCGCTATTCATGTCCTGAAATTTCGTCACTTTTCGTCAGCTGAAATTTCGACCTTTTTCGTGTGCTGAAAATTCGTCGCTTTTCACGTTCTGAAATTTCGTTGCATTATGCGTCCTGATGTGTCATCGCTATTGACATGCTGAATTTTCGTAGCTTTTTGTGTGCTGAAATTTCGGTGCTCTTCATTTGCTCAAACTTCGTTGCTTTTCTTGGTCTGAAATCTCGTCGCTTTTCATGTCCTGTAATTTCGTCGCTTTTTCATCGACATATGCCTCCTGACGTTTTGTCACTTTTCACATGCCGTATTTTCGTCACTTTACGCATGCTGAATTTTCGTTGGTTTTAACGACCTGAATGTTCCTCTCTTTTCGCGTGTTGATTTTTTGTCGCTTTTCGCATGCTGAAATTTCGGCATTTTCCTGTGCGGAAATTTAGTTACTTTTCATGTTCTGAAATTTCATCGCTTTTTGTGTGCTGAAATTTCGGCGCTCTTCATGTGCTTACATTTCGTTGCTATTCATGTTCTGATATTTTGTCGCGTAATTTTGTCGCTTTTCGTCCTGTAATTTCGTCGCTTTTCACATGCTCAATTTTTGTCGCGTTTTGTGTTCTGAAATTTCGGTGCTTTTCGTGTGCTGATATTTCTTCACTTTTCACGTTCTGAAATCTCGTAATTTTTCGCGTGCTGAATTTTCGTCGCTTTTCGTGTCCTGAAATGTTGTCGTATCATGCATCCTGAAATTTTGTCACTTTTCGCGTGCTGAATTTTCGTCGCTTTTAACATGGTGAATTTTCGTCGCTTTTAGTATGCTGAAATTTCGTCGTTTTTCACGTTCTGTATTTTCGTCACATTTCGTGTGCTGATATGTCATAGCTTTTCCAACCCTTGAATTTCGTCACTATTCGCGTGCGGAATTTCCATAGCTTTTCGTGTCCTGAAGGTTTGTCGTTTTTCGCGTGCCTAATTTTCGTCACTTTACGTTTGCTGAATTTCCATTGGTTTTAACGTCCTGAAAGTTCCTCTCTTTTCGCATGCTGAATTTCCGTCGCTTTACATGTGCTGAAATTTCGCCACTTGTCATGTTCTGAAATTTCGCCACATTATGCAGGCTTAATTTTCGTCGCATTTCACGTTCTGAAAGTTAGTCACTTTTTGCGTGCTGAATTTTCGTCGCTTTTCACGTCCTGAAGTTTCGTTGCTTTTCACGTTGTTCTCGCTCTTCGTGTCCTGAAGTTTCGTCACTTTTCACGTGCTGAATTTTCGTTGCTTTTTGCTTCCTGAAAGTTCATCACTTTTCGTGTCCTGAAATTTTGTCGCTTCAGGCATCCTGAACGTTTGTCACTTTTCGCGTGCTGAATTTTCGTCGCTTTTCGCATGGTGAATTTTCGTCGCTTTTCGCATGGTGAATTTTCGTCGCTTTTAGTATGCTGAAATTTTGTCGCTTTTCACCTTCTGAAATTTCGTGACTTTATGCGTCCTGATGTTTTGTCATTTTTCGCATGCTGAATTTTCATCGCTTTTCACAGGCTGAATTTTCATCACTTTTCGCTTGCTTAATTTTTCGTCGCTTTACACGTTCTGAAGGTTTGTCGCTTTTGGCGTGCTGAATTTTCGTCATTTTACGCGTCGCATTTTTGTTGGTTTTAACGTCCTGAATGTTCCTCTCTTTTCACCTGCTGAATTTTTGTCGCCTTTTGCATGCTGAATTTTCATCGCTTTCCGTGTGGTGAAATTTCGCCACTTTTATCGTTCTGAAATATCGTCGCTTTATGTTTCCTGATGTTGCTTTTCGCATGCTGAATTTTCGTGGTTTTTTGTGTGATGAAATTTCGCCGCTTTTCACGTGCTGGAATTCCGTCACTTTTCATATCCTGATATTTCGTCGCTTTATGCGTCCTGTAATTTCGTCGCTTTTCGCATGCTGAATTGTCATCACTTTTTGCGTTGCTTTTTATGTACTGAAATTTCGTCGCTTTTCACATTCTGAAATTTTGTCGCGTTGGCGTCCTGATGTTTCATCACTGTTCGAATGCTGAAATTTCGGCGTGCTTCATGTGCTCAAATTTTGTCGCTTTTTGCATCTTGAATTTACGTCGCTTTGGTATTTTGAATTTTCGTCTCTTTTAGTGTCCTAACGGCTCGTTACTTTTCATGTGATGAATTTTCGTCGCTTTTCGCATGGTGAATTTTCGTCGCATTTAGTATGCTGAAATTTCGTCGCTTTTCATGTCCTGAAATTTCGTCACTTTTCGTCAGCTGAAATTTCGTCGTTTGTCGTGTGCTGAAAATTCGTCGCTTTTCACGTTCTGAAATTTCGTCGACTTATGCGTCCTGATGTTTCGTCATTTTTCACATGCCGTATTTTCGTCACTTTACGCATGCTGAATTTTCGTTGGTTTTAACGACCTGAATGTTCCTCTCTTTTCGCGTGCTGAATTATTGTCGCTTTTCGCATGCTGAAATTTCGGCGTTTTCCTGTGCGGAAATTTAGTTACGTTCTGAAACTCACCGCTTTTTGTGTGCTGAAATTTTGGCGCTCTTCATGTGCTCAAATTTCGTTGCTATTCATGTTCTGATATTTCGTCGCGTAATTTTGTCGCCTTTCGTCCTGTAATTTCGTCGCCTTTCGTCCTGTAATTTCGTCGCTTTTCACATGCTCAATTTTGGTGGCGTTTTGTGTTCTGAAATTTCGGTGCTTTTCGTGTGCTGATATTTCTTCACTTTTCACTTCTGAAATTTCGTCATTTTCCGCGTGCTGAATTTTCCTCGCTTTTCATGTGCTGATATTTCTTTGCTTTTCACGTCGTGAAATTCCGTCACTTTTCGTGTGCTGAATTTTCGTCACTTTATGCATGCTGAATTTTCGTTGGTTTTAAAGACCTGAATGTTCCTCTCTCTTCGCATGCTGAAATTTTGTCGCTTTTCGCATGCTGAAATAGCGGCGCTTTTCATGTGCAGAAGTTTAGTTGCTTTTCATGTTCTGAAATTTCGTCGCTTTTCGTGTGCTGAAATGTCGTCACTTTTCACGTCCTGAAATTTTATCACTTTTCTTGTGCTGAAATTTCGTCGCTTTTCGTGTGCTGAAATATCGTCGCATGTCACGTTCTGAAATTTCGTCACTTTACGCGTCCTGATGTTTCATCTCTTTTCGCATGCTGAATTTTCGTCGCTTTTTGTGTGCGGGAATGTCGGCGCTCCCCATCTGCTCAAATTTCGTCACTTCGCGCATCCTGAACTTTTCTCGCTTTTCGCTTCATGAATTTACATCGCTTTTGGCATTTTGAATTTCCGTCGCCTTCCGCGTCCTGAAAGCTCGTTACTTTTCATGTGCCGAATTTTCCGTCACTTTTCGCATGGTGAATTTTCGTCGCTTAATGATTGCTGAAATTTCGTCGCTTTTCACGTCATGAAATTTCGTCTCTTTTCGTCTGCTGAAATTTCGGCGCTTTTCGTGTGCTGAAATTTCGGCGCTTTTCACGTTCTGAAATATCGGTGTTTTATGCGTCCTGATGTTTCGTCGCTTTAGACATGCTGAACTTTCGTTGCTATTTGTGTGCTGAAATTTCGGCGCCCTTCATGTGCTCAAATTTCGTTGCTTTTCACGTCCTGAAATTTCCTCACTTTTCGTGTGCTGAATTTTCGTCACTTTATGCATGCTGAATTTTCGTTGGTTTTAACGACCTGAATGTTCCTCTCTTTCCGCGTGCTGAGTTTTAGTCGCTTTTCGCATGCTGAAATTTCGGCGCTTTTCGTGTGCGGAAATTTAGTTGCTTTTCATTTTCTGAAATTTCGTCGCTTTTCGTGTGCTGAAATTTCGTCACTTTACATGTGCTGAAATTTCGCCGCTTTTCGTGTGCTGAAATGTCGTCACATTTCACGTCCTGAAATTTTATCACTTTTCGTGTGCTGAAATTTCGTCGCCTTTCACGTTCTGAAATCTCGTCACTTTATGCGTCCTGATGTTTCGTCGCTTTTCGCATGCTGAATTTTCGTCGCTTTTTGTGTGCGGAAATTTCGGCGCTCCCCATATGCTCAAATGTCGTCACTTCATGCATCCTGAACTTTTCTCGCTTTTCGCATCTTGAATTTACGTCGCTTCTGGCAACTTGAGACAAACTGAGTAGCAAAGATCCTATAGCTCCATTATAGGATATTTGCTGTGCAGGGACTGAAGACAGCCTGTCAGCGTGAGAATTCTGTCTTCAGCGTGAGGGCGTGAGAATTGGCTGAAATGCGTGAGTGTCACGCTCAAAGCGTGAGAGTTGGCTGCCCTGCTTACCCTGATGGCGGCCATTTTGTTGTCAGCCTCCATAGTTGGCCAATCTTCCATCCTTCCTTAATCTCACCCCTGGAGTCCTGCTGACCCCGGGTTCTTCCCCGGCAGAGCACCCGTTGGGCGGGAAGGAGGTATTGAGAGGAAAGGAGGGCACAGAGGCGGAAAAGATAAATGAATTTATAAACTAAAGTCAGCTAAACTATAATAAACTAAACAAAAAACTAAATCATACTCTTTCTCCCCCTCTCCCTGTCTCTCCCCTCTCTCTCTCTCTCTCCTCTCTCTCTCTCTCCCCTCTCTTACCCCTCTCTCTCTCTCCCCTCTCTCTCTCTCTCGCCCCGTCTCTTCACTCTCTCTCTCCCCCCTCTCTCGCCCCCTCTCTCTCTCTCTCTCCCCTCTCTCTCCATCTTCCTTCTCTCTCTCTCCCCTTCTCTCTCCCAAAACACTTACATTAACAGACATATGAGAATGTTTTCCATAATGTTTTAAAGTCACGTTTATCGCTAGAGTTCGAACGAATGAAATTCACACGTGTACGTTTGTTCCACTCTGTTGACATTTCCTAAATCAAAATAGAGCATTTGAGTTGAGTGTAGTTTATTGTCCCGTGTAGCGAGGTACAGTGAAAAGCTTTCTTGTTGCGGGATCTCCAGTCAGCGGGAAGACTGACTCCGCTATCTTTAAGAGCCGTATTGAGCTCTCTCTTGAAAGCATCCAGAGAACCGGCCTCCACCGCCCTCTGAGGCAGAGAATTCCACAGACTCACAACTCTCTGTGGGCTCACTCAATAGCAAGAATGCCCTTCCTCAAGTTTGGAGACCAAAACTGCCCACAATACTCCAGGTGTGGTCTCACTACGGCCCTGTACTACTGCAGAAGGAACTCTTTGCTCCTGTACTCAACTCCTCTTGTTATGAAGGCCAACATGCCATTCGATTTCTTCACGGCCAACTGTACCTGCATGCTTACTTTCATTGACTGATGAACAAGGACCCCCCAGATCCCGTTGTACTCCCACTTTTCCCAACTTGACGCTATTTAGATAGTAATCATATTTAGTATTTTGTTGCATATCCTTTGCATGCAATGACTGCATTGTCATTGAAAGAATATAAAGCAGAATAGTAAAAGCTTCTTTAGGTATCTGAAGAGAAAAAAAATAGTTAAGACCAAAGTTGGACCCTTGAGAACGAAAAGGGGAATTTATTATGGGGAACAAGGAAATGGCAGATGAGTTTCCGGCCTGAAAAGCCTGGTTCCCGGCCTAGTTGTTAGGCTTTGAGCCTGTGTCTTGAGTTTCTGTCCACAGAAGCCTAGTTCTTGGCATAGTTTCTCTCTCTCTCTCTCTCTCTCTCTCTCTCTCCCCCCCTCTCTCTCTCTCCCCCACCCCCTCTCTCTCCATCTCCCCATCTCACTGTACTAGCCCAGGAGGTGTGTCCCTTCAGCCCATCTGTCAGTACTAGCCCAGGAGATCTCCCTTCGGCCCATCAGGCCTGTGCTAGCCCAGGAGATCTCCCTTCGAGACATCTGGATAGGTGACGTTTCACAGAGTGCTGGAGTAACTCAACGGGTCAGGCAGCATCTGTGGAGGGAGAGTGGGGCCTCAATAACACAGTTAAACTTTAGAAATTGTTATCGCTCCCCCTTTCTCTCTCCCCCCTCTAGAGGCCGTTACTCCAAGTTTACAAACTCGATGCAAACTCTGGGAAGTGCAGAGTGTTTAATGCAAACAGCGGGAGTAAATGCAACTCTCCCCGAGGTTTGGCGCCGATGCAGAGGCCTGGAAACTGTGCATTACTCCCCGCGGTAAAGCAGGCATTACTCCAAGTTTACAAACTCGATACAAACTCTGGGAAGTGAAGAGTGTTGAATGCACACAGCGGGAGTAAATGCAACTCTCCCCGAGGTTTAGTTCCGATGCAGAGGCCGGCAATCTGTGCAAAACTGCCCGCGCATCAACTGTGTGCAAACGCCGGCAGCCGGGGCAATCCTCCCGGTGCAAGAGAGCGAGTGTGTTCTGTTGCCGGGGCAGAACGAGGAATTCAGATTGGCCGCCGCGCCCCCCATAATGCGTCATATGTTGCCATGGGAGGAAGGGGACTACTGATTGACCGCCCCGTCCCCATACAGCGTCATCTGGTGCCATGGGAGGAAGGGGGCTACTGATTGGCCGCCGCGCCCATTCATCTAGCGTCATCTGTTGCCATGGGAGGAAAGGGGTTACTGATTGGTCACCGCGCCGCCCATACAGCGTCATCTGTTGCCAGGGACGGTTTGAGCAGGCGCCGATTGGCCGCCGCACACACATCGTCCAATCAGCTGTTGCCGAAGGGGAAACGGAAGATCCGATCCGAATGGCTGCCGTACCCCGTCGTGACGTCACCTGTTGCCAAGGAGAAGGCGAGGCGCCGATTGGTCGCCTTCACTTCCCACTGAAGTGCCACCTGTTGCTGGGGGGGTTCGGTGGCGCTGATTGGCTGAGAGAGGGAGAGAGAGGGAGAGAGACAGAGAGAGAGAGAGCAAAAAGATGGAAAAAAGAAGTAAAAAGGAAGAAAAAAAGGGAGAGAGAGATCACACGCACTCTCTCTCTTGAAAGTATCCAGAGAACCGGCCTCCACCGCCCTCTGAGGCAGAGAATTCCACAGACTCACAACTCTCACAGATAATTCCACAGACTCACAACTCTCACTGTAGAAAAGTGTTTCCTCGTCTCCGTTCTAAATGGCCGACCCCTTATTCTGAAACTGTGTGTGGCCCCCGGTTCTGGACTCGCCCAACATCGGGACCATGTTTCCTGTCTCTAGCGTGTCCAAACGCTTAATAATCTGATATATGTTTCAATGAGATACCCGCTCATCCTTCTAAACTCCAGAGTGTACAAGCCCAGCCGCTCCATTCTCTCAGCATATGACAATCCCGCCATCCCAGGAATTAACCTGGTGAACCTGCGCTGGGCTCCCTCAATAGCAAGAATGTCCTTCCTCAAATTAGGGGACCAAAACTGTACATAATACTCCAGGTGTGGTCTCACCAGGGCCCTGTACAACTGCAGAAGGACCTCTTGACTCCTAGACTCAACTCCTCTTGTTATAAAGGCCAACTTGCCAAAACTACCCATAATCTCACCACTTCTCTCCCCCTCCCCTCCCTTCCCCTCACTCTCTCTCCTCTCTCTCTCCCCCCTTCTCTCTCTCGTTCCCTCTCTCTCCGCTGTCTCTCCCCCTCTCTCTTCCCCTCTCTCCTCTCTCTCCCCCTCTCTCTCACCACCTCTCCCTCCCCACCGTCACCCCCTTCCTGCACCCCTCCACGCACCTTTCTTCCCCCCTCTATCTCTCCCCCTCTCCCCGCTCTCTCACTTCCCCATCTCGCTTTTCCTCCTCTCTTTCTCTCTCCTCTCTCTCGCTCCCCCCTTTCGATCCTCCCGCTCACTACCTCTCTCTCTCTCTCTTCTCTCTCCCTCCCTCTCGATTCCCCCTCTGAGTGGAGGAGAGAGAGGAGGAGAAAGAGAGAGATAGAGAGAGAGAGAGGGGGGGGAAGGAGAGAGAGAGAGAGAGAGGAGG
>NW_022630623.1:23313-41114 GCF_010909765.2 Amblyraja radiata | reverse complement strand
CCCCCCTCTCTCTCTCTCTCTCTCTCTCTCTTTCTCCTCCTCTCTCTCCTCCACTCAGAGGGGGAATCGAGAGGGAGGGAGAGAGAAGAGAGAGAGAGAGAGGTAGAGAGCGGGAGGATCGAAAGGGGGGAGCGAGAGAGAGGAGAGAGAAAGAGAGGAGGAAAAGCGAGATGGGGAAGTGAGAGAGCGGGGAGAGGGGGAGAGATAGAGGGGGGAAGAAAGGTGCGGGGAGGGGTGCAGGAAGGGGGTGACGGTGGGGAGGGAGAGGTGGTGAGAGAGAGGGGGAGAGAGAGGAGAGAGGGGAAGAGAGAGGGGGAGAGACAGCGGAGAGAGAGGGAACGAGAGAGAGAAGGGGAGAGAGAGAGAGGAGAGAGAGTGAGGGGAAGGGAGGGGAGGGGGAGAGAAGTGGTGAGATTATGGGTAGTTTTGGCAAGTTGGCCTTTATAACAAGAGGAGTTGAGTCTAGGAGTCAAGAGGTCCTTCTGCAGTTGTACAGGGCCCTGGTGAGACCACACCTGGAGTATTGTGTACAGTTTTGGTCCCCTAATTTGAGGAAGGACATTCTTGCTATTGAGTGAGCCCAGCGCAGGTTCACCAGGTTAATTCCTGGGATGGCGGGATTGTCATATGCTGAGAGAATGGAGCGGCTGGGCTTGTACACTCTGGAGTTTAGAAGGATGAGCGGGTATCTCATTGAAACATATATCAGATTATTAAGGGTTTGGACACGCTAGAGACAGGAAACATGTTCCCGATGTTGGGGGAGTCCAGAACCGGGGGCCACACACAGTTTCAGAATAAGGGGTCGGCCATTTAGAACGGAGACGAGGAAACACTTTTCCACAGTGAGAGTTGTGAGTCTGTGGAATTCTCTGTGAGAGTTGTGAGTCTGTGGAATTCTCTGCCTCAGAAGGCGGTGGAGGCCGGTTCTCTGGATACTTTCAAGAGAGAGAGTGCGTGTGATCTCTCTCTCCCTTTTTTTCCTCCTTTTTTCTTCCTTTTTCCTTCTTTTTGCTCTCCCTCTCTTTGTCTCTCTCCCTCTCTCTCCCTCTCTCAGCCAATCAGCGCCACCGAATCCCCCCCAGCAACAGGTGGCACTTCAGTGGGAAGTGAAGGCGACCAATCGGCGCCTCGCCTTCTCCTTGGCAACAGGTGACGTCACGACGGGGTACGGCAGCCATTCGGATCGGATCTTCCGCTTCCCCTTCGGCAACAGCTGATTGGACGATGTGTGTGCGGCGGCCAATCGGCGCCTGCTCAAACCGTCCCTGGCAACAGATGACGCTGTATGGGCGGCGCGGTGACCAATCAGTAACCCCTTTCCTCCCATGGCAACAGATGACGCTAGATGAATGGGCGCGGCGGCCAATCAGTAGCCCCCTTCCTCCCATGGCAACAGATGACGCTGTATGGGGACGGGGCGGTCAATCAGTAGTCCCCTTCCTCCCATGGCAACAGATGACGCTTTATGGGGGGCGCGGCGGCCAATCTGAATTCCTCGTTCTGCCCCGGCAACAGAACACACTCGCTCTCTTGCACCGGGAGGATTGCCCCGGCTGCCGGCGTTTGCACACAGTTGATGCGCGGGCAGTTTTGCACAGATTGCCGGCCTCTGCATCGGAACTAAACCTCGGGGAGAGTTGCATTTACTCCCGCTGTGTGCATTCAACACTCTTCACTTCCCAGAGTTTGTATCGAGTTTGTAAACTTGGAGTAATGCCTGATTTACCGCGGGGAGTAATGCACAGTTTCCAGGCCACTGCATCGGCGCCAAACCTCGGGGAGAGTTGCATTTACTCCCGCTGTTTGCATTAAACACTCTGCACTTCCCAGAGTTTGCATCGAGTTTGTAAACTTGGAGTAACGGCCTCTAGAGGGGGGAGAGAGAAAGGGGGAGAGATAACAATTTCTAAAGTTTAACTGTGTTATTGAGGCCCCACTCTCCCTCCACAGATGCTGCCTGACCCGCTGAGTTACTCCAGCACTCTGTGAAACGTCACCTATCCAGATGTCTCGAAGGGAGATCTCCTGGGCTAGTACAGGCCTGATGGGCCGAAGGGAGATCTCCTGGGCTAGTACTGACAGATGGGCTGAAGGGACACACCTCCTGGGCTAGTACAGGGAGATGGGGAGATGGAGAGAGAGGGGGTGGGGAGAGAGAGAGAGGGGGGGGGGGAGAGAGAGAGAGAGAGAGAGAGAGCAACTATGCCAAGAACTAGGCTTCTGTGGACAGAAACTCAAGACACAGGCTCAAAGCCTAACAACTAGGCCGGGAACCAGGCTTTTCAGGCCGGAAACTCATCTGCCATTTCCTTGTTCCCCATAATAAATTCCCCTTTTCGTTCTCAAGGGTCCAACTTTGGTCTTAACTATTTTTTTTCTCTTCAGATACCTAAAGAAGCTTTTACTATTCTGCTTTATATTCTTTCAATGACAATGCAGTCATTGCATGCAAAGGATATGCAACAAAATACTAAATATGAAAAGTTACGACATTCCAGCACGCGAAAAGCAACGACACCTCAGGACGAAAAAAGAGACGAAATTTCAGAATGAAAAAGTGGCGACATTTCAGCACCCGAAATGCTACGAAAATTCAGCATGCGAAAAACAACAAAAATTCAGCACGCGAAAGAGAGGAACATTCATGACATTAAAACCAACGAATATTCAGCACGCGTATAGTGATGAAAATTCATCACGCGAAAAGGGACAAACCTTCAGGACTCGAAAAGCGACAGAAATTCCGCACGCGAAAATTGACGAAATTTCAGAACATGAAAAGCAACGAAAATTTAGCACCCGAAAAGCGACGAAAACTCAGCGTGCGAAAAGCGACAAAATTCAGCATGCGAAAAGAAAGGAACATTCAGGATGTTAAAACCAACAAAAGTGACGTAAATTCAGGACACATAAAGCGACGAAATTTCAGGACATGAAAAGCGACCAAATTCCAGCACATGAAAAGCGGCGACATTTCAGCACACTAAAAGCGACGAAAATTAAGCATGCGAAAATCGACAAAACATCAGGAAGCATAATGCGAAAAGCGACGAAATTACAGGATGCATAAACCGACGAAATTTCGGGACATGAAAAGCGACGAGATTCCAGCACACGAAAAGTGCCGAAATTTCAGCACACAACAAGCGACGAAAATTCAGGACGCGAAAAGCGACGGAAATTCCGCACGCGAAAAGTGACGAAATTTCAGGTCGCATTAAGCGACGAAATTCCAGCACACGAATAGCGGCGAAATTTCAGCACACTAAAAGCGACGAAAATTCAGCATGCGAAAAGTGAAGAAACATCAGGACGCAGAAAGCGACGAAATTTCAGAATGAGAAATGTGGCGACATTTCAGCACACTAAAAGCGACGAAAATTCAGCAGGCGAAAAGCGATGAAACATCAGGTCTCTTAAAGCGACGAAATTTCAGAACGTGAAAAGTGGTGAAATTTCATCACACGAAAAGCGACAAAAATCCAGCATGCGAAAAGTCTGAGTCTGGAGGTTCGGGCATAGAAGGCCTTGTAACGTCTGCCGGAGAGAAGTAGTTCAAACAGTCCGTCACAGGCGTGTGATGAGTCTTTATGGATGCTGACGGCCTTCCTGAGGCACAGTGTGTGGTAGATGCCCTCCAAGGCTGGTAGCTCTGTCCCAATGATCCTCTGCGCTCTGTGGACGACACGCTGAAGAGCTCTCCTCTCCGCCTCCGTGCAGCTGAGATACCACACAGAGATGCCATCCGTTAATATGCTCTCTGTGGTGCAGCGGTAGAACGTTGTCAGCAGCTGTTGGGGCAGACCAGTCTTTTTTAATGTCCTCAGGAAGAACTGTCGTTGCTGTGCCTTCTTGACCAGCGCAGCGGTGTTGGTGGACCATGTGAGGTCTTCTGAAATGTGAGTGCCCAGAAACTTAAAGCTGGACACTCTCTCCACACTTTCCCCGTAAATGGAGATTGGGGCGTATTCTCCATTATGGGACCTCCTGAAGTCAATAATCAGCTCCTTGGTCTTGGATGTGTTTAGTGACAAGTTGTTACGTGTGCACCAGTCCGCCAGGTTCTGCACCTCCGCCCTGTGTTTTGTTTCATCACCGTTGGTGATCAGCCCAATCACTGTTGTGTCGTCTGCAAACTTCACGATGGTGTTGGTGTCGAATGCAGGAACACAGTCGTGAGTGAAGAGGGAATAGAGCATTGGGCTTAATACACAGCCCTGTGGTGTGCCGGTGCTCAGGGTGATAGTGGAGGACAGGTGCGGGCCCAGACTCACTGCCTGCGGTCGCTCCGTCAGAAAGTTCAGGATCCAATCGCATATCAGCGAGCTGAGGCCTAGCTGGTGGAGTTTGGTGGTGAGCTTGGTGGGGATGACCGTATTGAATGCAGAGCTATAGTCAACGAAGAGCATCCTCAAATACGTGCCCTGTCTGTCCAGGTGAGTCAGGACAGTGTGAAGAGCCAGAGAGATGGCATCCTCTGTTGATCTATTTGCCCTGTATGCAAATTGATGAGAGTCCAGTGAGGCAGGGATGCTGAATTTGATATGGGAGAGGACCAGCCTTTCGAAGCACTTCATTGGGATTGGAGTTAGGGCAACCGGGCAGTAGTCGTTCAGGTTGGTGACTTTGGACTTTTTCGGCACCGGCATTATGATGGCTGTTTCAGGCACTTGGGGACCTTTGCCAGAGATAGAGATAGATTGAAGATTCTCGTGAATACCTCCGCCAGCTGTACAGCACAGTCCTTTAGTACCCTTCCATGTACTCCATCCGGGCCTGCAGCCTTGCGTGGATTGATCCTACGCAGAACGCACTGTACCTCCTGAGTGCTCAGTGTTAAGGCCTGTCCCTCCGCCATGGCCGGGGTTATTCCACTCCTGGTGGTGTTGCCAGTTTCGAACCGGGCAAAGAAGGTGTTCAGTTCGTTGGCCAGTGTGATTTCACCGTGGGGGCAGGCGGGGCTGCTCTTGTATTCAGTGATGTCCCTGACACCCTGCCACATTCAGGACGCGAAAAGCAACGAAGCCTCAGTACGCATTTCAGGACATGAAAAGCGATGAGAATTCATCCTGCGAAAAGCGATTGAAATTCAGCACGTGAAATGTGATGAACCTTCAGGATGCCAAAAGTGACGGAAATTCAGCACGCGAAAAGCGACGAAAGTTCAGGGCCTGAAAGGCGACAACAATTCAAAATGCCAAAAGCTACATAAATTACAGGACGCGATAAGCGACAAGATTTCAGCACAGGAAATGCGACAAAAATTAAGCATGTGAAAAGCGACGAAAATTCAGCACACGAAAAACGACGAACCTTCAGGATGCGAAAAGCGATGAAAATTCAGGACGCCAAAAGCGACGGAAATTCAGGACATGAAATGTGACTAAAATTCAGGACGTGAAACGCAACTAATTTTCAAGATGCAAAAGCGACGCAAATTCAGCACCTGAAAAGTGACGAAAATTCAGCACGTGAAAGTGACGAAAATTCAGCACATGGAAAGCGACGAACCTTCAGGATGTGAAAAGCTAAGAAAATTCAGCACAGAAAAGTGCCGAAATTTCAGAACGTGAAAGGTGATGAAAATTCAGCACGCGAAAAGCGACGAAAATTCAGCACGTGAAAAACGACGAAAATTCAGCACGTGAAAAACGACGAAAATTCAGCATACGAAAAGCAATAAAAATTCAGCACGCGAAAAGTGAAGAAACTTCAAGACGCGTAAAGTGATGAAAATGAAGCACGCAAAAAGTGACAAAAATGCAGCTTGCAAAAAGTGACAAATATTCAGCACGCGAAATGCGACGTTATATCAGAACGAATAAAGTGACAAAATCTCAGGACGTGAGAGGTGACGAAATTCCAGCACACGAAAAGCGCCGAAATTTCAGCACACAAAAAGCTACAAAAATTCAGCACGTGAAAAGCGACGAAATTTCAGGATGCGTAAAGCGATGAAACCTCAGGAGGCATAATGCGACGAATATTCAGCACGCGAAACACGACGAAAATTCTGGGTACGAAAAGTGACAAAAGTTCAGGACGCATGAAGCGACAAAATTTCAGGAGACAAAAAGTGACAAAATTTCGGAATAGAAAATGTGACGAACCTTCAGGATGTGAAAAGTGACAAAAATTCAGGACGTGAAAAGTGATGCACTTTCAGGACATGAAAAGCGACAAAATTGCAGCACACAAAAAGTGCCGAAATTTCAGCACGTGAAAAGCGACGAAAATTCAGCACGCCAAAAATTCAGGACGCGAAAGGCAACGAAAATTTAAAACGCCAAAGGCGACGTAAATTCAGGACATGAAAAGCGACAAAATTACAGGATGCATAATGCTAGCTAGATGGCTACATATAGGGGAGGGTGCCTAGAAATAGGTGTGGTTTAGGGAAGGGCAGCTGTAAATGCTGATTTAGGGTAGGGCATGTATATGTGAGGAGGATTTAGGGGAGGACACCTTTAAACTGAATTAGGAGGGCATCTGGAAATGGTGAATTAGGGGAGGGCACCTTTAAATGGTGCAGTAGGGAAGCATCTGTAAATTAAGGGTAGATTTAGGGGAGAGCACCTGTAAAGGAGAAACACAATATGAGCAACAAAAACATTTGAAGCTTTACAACAACTGGTGCGTCGTTACACCAATCCACGTAAGAAATCTCATATAATAATTTCCCCCTCATTAATTTATTCTCACGTACACATCCGAAGTACAGTAAAAAGCTTTAGTCGTGAGCTAACCGGTTAGGAGAAAGACAAAACATCATCACAATTGAGCCAGCTAGATGCCTACATCCTGTATAACTTGGTAACATGCTGGATAGCTCGTTAGATAGCAAGACTGAGCTACATACTGGATATCTAGGTAGTTAACTAGAGTGAGCTACATACTTGGATAGCTAGATAGATAGCTAGATAGCTAGACTGAACAACGTACTGGATAGCAGGTAGCTAGCTAGATTGAGCTACATACTGGAAAACTAGGTAGCTAGTTGGCTACATTAGATTAGATTAGATTAGATAGATAGCCTTTTATTGTCATTCAGACCGAAGTCTGAACGAAATTTTAGCAGTCATACATACAATAAAAAACAACAATAAACACATATTAACATCCATCACAGTGAGTCCACCCAACACCTCCTCACTGTGATGGAGGCAAAAGTCTTAGGTCTGCAGTCTCTTCCCTCCTCTTCTCCCTCTGCGCTGAGGTGATACCCCCCGGGCGATGTTACAACAGTCCCGCGGCTCAAACACCGCGGCCCGGGGTGGTCGAAGCTGCCGCCCACCAGTCCTGCAGACGCAGCCGCTGGCCCGCGGCCGAACCCCGGACTCAGGCCACCGCCGCCAGAACACCGTCCCAGCCGCCCTCACGTGAGTATCGTGCCGACTTCAGCCTCGGGCCGGGCCGCCCTGACATGGGCGTCGAACCTCCCCCCCGGGCCGGGCCGCCCCGACATGGGCGTCGCTTCTCCCTCTGGCCAGGCCGCCCCGACATGGGCGTTGCTTCTTCCCCGGGCCGGGCCGGGCCGCCCCGACTTGGGCACCGAACCTCCCTCGGGTTCGAGCGCCGCACCTCCCCGAGCTCGGCCGCTCCGACGGCAGCCTCGTTCCACCTGGCCGCACGTTTCCTGAGCCGGACCGCCCTCACGGGAGCGAGCTCAGGGCGAGTCCTGACGGGCTCTGCCTCCGGAGCCTCGAGGTCGCCAGCTCCATTAGGCCTCAGCGCCGACGGAGGCAGAGAAGGGGAATACGACAAAAAAGTCGCATTCCCCCGCAGGGAGAGACTGCACATCCCGTTCCAACCCCCCCCCCCCCCACCTGACAAAACACCACTAAAAACCAAAAACTAGACTAACCAAAACAAAATAAACAACACAAACAACACAAAACAAACGGGACTGCCGATGAGCCGCTGCAGCCAGAGCCGCGCCGCCACACACACCTGTACATATAGGGGAGGGTACCTACCAATAGGGGGGGGGGGGTTAGGGAAGGGCAGCTGTATCTAGGTAGCTAGCTAAGTGGCTACATACTGGATAGATAGGTAGATAGCAAGACTGAGCTACTTACTGAATAGCTAGGTAGCGAGCTAGAGTGAACTACATACTGGATAACTAGGTAGCTAACTAGATTGAGCTACATACTTGGATAGCTAGATAGATAGCTAGACTGAGCAACATACTGGATAGCTAGGTAGCTAGCTGGACTGAGGCTACATACTGGAAAACTAGGTAGCTAGCTAGAATGAGCCACATACTGGATTGCTCACTAGATGGGTACATATTGGGGAAGGTGCCTGGAAATAGGGGGGGGGGGGGGGTTAGGGAAGGGCACCTGTAAATATGGATTTAGGGTAGGGCATGTAAATGGAGGGGTATTTAGTGGAGGGCACCTTTAAATGGTGAATTCGGAGGGCATCTGTAAAAGGTGAATTAGAGGACGACACCTGTATATGGTGCAGTAGGGAAGGCATCGGTAAATTTAGGATAGATTTAGGGGACAGCACCTGAAATGGACCAATACAATCTGAGCAACAACAATAACTGAAGCATTACAACATCAACTGGTGTGTTGTTACACCAATCCACGGAACAATCTCATATTATTATTTCCCCCTCATTAGTTTATTCGCACAATACCGAGGTACAGTGAAAAGTTTTAGTCGCGAGCTAACCAGTTAACAGAAAGACACAACATGATCACAATTGAGCCAGCTAGATGGCTACATCCTGTATAACTAGGTACCTAGCTAGATGGCTACGTACTGGATAGCTCGGTAGATAGCAAGACTGAGCTACATACTGAATAGCTAGGTAGCTAGCTATAGTGATCTACATAATGGATAACTAGGGTGCTACTCAGACTGAGCTACCAACTGGATAACCAGGTAGCTAGCTACATGGCTACAGATTGGATAGCTAGCTACATACTGGTGTTTTATAGTTACAGACAATTGAATTGGAAGAATAACACCTCATATTTCACTTGGGCAGCTTACACCCCAGTGTTGACTTCTCTAACCTCAAGTAACTCTTGCTTTCCCTCTCTCTGTTCCTCTCCCACTTTATTGTTCTGCTAGTTTCCCTGTTTGTATCTCTTTCATGACCAGCGATAGACCATTGTGGGCTCCACCTTTCCCGGGCCATCGTTTCGGCCTGATTTGTTCTGTACCTTCCCATACCTCTCGTTTCCCTTTCACCTGCCTCTCAGTCTGAAGAAGGGTCTCGAACCAAAACATTACCTTTTCTCCAGATATGCTGCCAGCCCCGCTGTGTTGCTCAAGCTTTTGTGTCTATCATCGGTGTAAACCAGCATCTGCCGTTCCTTCCTCGGTGCGGATTCGGTGGGTGGAAGGGGCTGTCTCCGCGCTTTATCTCGAAATTAAATTTATACGTCAAATACGGAGTGAAGATGACGTTTGGAAACGACTCTATCAAACTGCTCCGGGATTATCCCTATGAGATCGTGCAAAATAGAAGAAAGTTCTCACAGACAAGACAGATTCTCCATGGAGTTCAAGATGTCAGATGTGGTGTTTTTTATCCGGCCAGGATGCGCATTACTTTCAAGGGAAAAGAGAAAACTTTCACTAATTCGGACGCATCTTATAAATATGCCCAAGAGATTGTGGCAGAAACAGAAGATTAATCAAGGCAGCGGGATGGTATGGAAAAATTCTTACCTTTTATTAGTTCACAGAGAACACCCGAAGATACGGGAAGAAACACCATTTGCTAAAAGTTTAAAATGGAAGAGCATTTCCACGTGCGCTGGTCTAGACACCTTATCTCCTTTGGACGCTTTGGAATTCAACTCAAGGACATTCTTTGTTCAACATGAAGGAAAGACTGATAAACAACAGAGAGACGAACAGGAGAGCCGAATGTGGAAAACATCACAAGGACAAATGGCGGTTTAAGATCTTAAAATCGTTTCACAAAATATAGAGAATTAACAATAATTAACAATACTGAATCAAGTACACAGGACAAGATGTTAAGAAGTCCCTTGTGCCAATAGGTGGGGAGCATTTCACGACATTCGTTGATTGTTGAGAGTGGTAGACGCTCAACATCGGTGGGGGGCCGGGGGGGGATACGTATATCTTGGCCTGGGTAACCTTCAGGACAGTTGGGCACAGGACACATCATCAGTAGTGTACCCTTGCATCACTGGGTGTTTCGGCCTTTTAACACTATACACCCTCCACAAGGGCGGCCCGCTGCAGGATGATCAGCGCTCAGCGCGTGTCCCGTATCAAACCGTCCCAAAGATTCACCCTGACGTACTTGGGGCCCAGCATGGGTCTTTCCGCTTGAGCCAAATCCACCGGCTGCTTCTTTCAGCCGCCTCTGAGAGTGATCTTATGGTCTTCCGCAGAGCCTGACCGTGGATTCCAAGCTCCTTCAGCAGTCCGATGGTAGATGACGCAACAAATCATCTGCATCCCACTTCAACTGGATAGACTTTGGTGTTCCAGCCACGCTGCGTTGCCTCTGCTGCAAGCTCTGCGTAGCGCAGCTTCTTACGCTCATAGGACTCCTCAACAGAGTTCTCCCATGGAACTGTGAGCTCTATGATGTAAGCAGTCTTCTGTGAAGGGGACCAGAACACCAAGTCTGGCCTGAGGTTGGTGGAAGCAATTTCAGGTGGAAAAATTAGTTCTCGGCCGATGTCGGCCAGCATCCTCCAGTCACGGGCCCTGCATAGGTTTCCTTCTTCTGATCTGGTGGAAGGATGTTTAGATATTTGCTGTCCTTCTCGGACAAAGGTTGTTGCCCTTAGGGGGGGGGGAGGGTTGCTTGCTCTCGGAGGCAAGGAGTTGGTCGCACACCGCCTGTTCTCAAGGGCTGATGCCAAGCTTTTTAGTACCCGATTATGCCGCCACGTGTATCTCCCTTGCGTGAGGCTGATCTTGCAGCCTACCATGATGTGTTTGAGGGTCGCTGGAGTTGGGCAGAGGGCACAGGTTGGATCCTCGCCGTACCACTGATGGAGGTTCTTTGGTGATGGAAGCACGTCATATGTCGCTCTGATGATGAAGCTGATCTATAGAAATAGAAATGGAAACTAACTTGAACTATATAATGGGCAAAATGTAATAATGTGTTAAAAAGACTGACTATCTCGTATATAGAGCCAGACAGTTAAGCAGGGATAAAGAAATAATAAATAACAAATTTTATAACAAACGTAGATAATATTGAAAGTTTAAGTGCTATGTAGTTCGTGTGGGGAAGGGAGGAGACTCAGACACCTGGCATAATTCTAGAAGCCTGATTCTGGTTAACCCTTTCAGCCGACAGCTTACTATTATCAAAGGTATAACTAATTATAAATAATTAGTAGATAACAGTGTTAGATATATAAATTTCACAGTAGCTGAACATACGATTTGATAAGTGTTAATGAAATATATATATATAGTGTAATTGGGTGACATATAACTGATTTTGAAAGGGTACCGCTCTCCTATGTTTAGAGTAATAAAGGGAGCGGAGCTAATTGTACAACATCAACATCGGAAGTCGAATAGATGTCGAATACCACAGTCGGGTGGGACACTCACTACAGTGTCGAATACTCCAGACACTGTAATTTTACTTGTTCAATTTTTTTAAATCACAATATGTCACAACTATGTGTTTTTTTTCCAAGGACAATCGCAAAATGGATCTACCAAGGAAGTCAGTAATATAAACGCCCCCCCCCCCAAATATCCAGAGTCCTGAGGTATGGATGCACCGTAATAAATAAGGGTATTAAAACCAGCGAAAATGCAAGACGATAAACAAATGAAACTGGGAAGAATCACACTGTGTAGCTGGAATATAAGGGGTATTAATGAACCAATTAAAAGGGGGAAATACTAGCTCAGTTGAAATCATACAACACGGACATTACTTTTCTACCAGAAACGCATCTTAAACATCAAGATCAGATGAGATTGAGGGCGAATTGGATAGGCCAAACATTTCACTCTTCACATACTTCGAAATCCAGAGGCACCGCAATTATTATTCGCAAAGGAATACCATTCAAATCAAAGAACATTATATCAGATGAAGGGAGATATCTTATAGTTACAGGAGAGATCCATGCTACGCCAATCACTTTGGTAAATATATATGCGACCAATTTTGATAATCCTCAATTTTTCAATAAAATCCTGAATACAATTGCAGAATTTAATTACCAAAATGTTATAATTGGAGGAGACTTCAACTGTGTTTTAGACCCGTACTTAGATAAATCGATGCAAAAACAAAGAGGTAATATGAAATCTAAAACTAGTGAACTCTTAAATACATATACAAAAAATACAAATACAGCAGACGTTGGGAGGATCGCGAATCCGACTGGAAGGGAATACTCGTTTTATTCAATGGCACACAAAACATATTCACATATAGATTATTTCCTAGTGAATACAAATCTAATCCCTTATACTATGAACCCTAAATATCACACCAATACGATTTCAGATCACTCCCCGCTAACATTCGTTTTAAAATTAGAAGGAATGTCTACGAACAAATCGTTCTGGAGGTTTGACTCGCAAATTCTAAAAGACCCACAAGGGAGTATATATCTAAAAAAACAGATGGACCTATTTTTTGAGACAAACGATACACCAGATATATCGCCCACTTTACAATGGGAATCATTCAAAGCATTTATTAGAGGTCATTATCTCGTATCAAGCTTTTTCAAAATAAAAAGAATAAGAATGAACAAACACAATTAGAAGAACAAATCAGACAACTAGATATAGATAATGCTAAAGATCCAACTATGGATAAACATAATATAATTGTAATACTGAAATTTAAAGTAAATAAATTATTGTCAGAGAAGGATATAAGACTATTCCAAATTACAAAACAAGAACATTTCGAATTCGGGGATAAACCCCATAAACTTTTAGCACGCCAACTGAAAAAACGGGAAAACGATCATGCAATTTTAAAGATTAAATCAGATAGAGGGGAATTATTAACACTACCTAATGATATCAATAAAAGATTTGCTCAATTTTACCAGAATTTATGCACATCCAAAATGTTAATAGACAATAATAAAGTTTCAGAATTTCTGGACAATTGTAGCCTTCCAAAACTAGAATTGAAGGGACAAGAGGAACTGGGAGCACAAATCACATCTAAGGAAATAGACACAATAAACACACTTAAGAATGGAAAAACACCAGGACCAGACGGATTCAGTAATGAATTTTATAAATGTTTTTACGACATAGATACACCACGTCTACAGAAAATGTATACATACGCTTTTAAAGAACACATCTTACCTTAAACACTAGAAGAATCAACGATCACACTAATACTTAAAACAGATAAAGATATAGAAGAGCCAGGCACAGATAGAGCTATTGCTTTGTTAAATACGGATCAGAAAATATTAGCGAAAACACTAGCTAGAAGACTGTCAATATGTTAGTAAATTAATAAATGAGGATCAAACGGGATTTATACCTAAGAGACATTCATTTAATAACCTGAGACGTCTGCTTAACATAATGCACTCTCACAAATCTCAAGAACAAGAGTTATCTATCATTTCATTGGACGCAGAAAAAGCGTTTGATCAAGTAGCATGGGATTATATGATTAAAGTATTGCAAAAATTTCAAATGGGAGAGAACTTCATCGCATGGATAAAATTATTATATAACAAACCCACGGCTAGAATATTAACTAATAATATACTATCTACGAAATTCCAATTAACAAGGGGCAATAGACAAGGATGTTCATTATCACCGCTGTTATTTGCTCTGGTAATTGAACCTTTAGCTGGAAAAATTAGAACACACCCGGATATTTACGGTTATAATACAACATATTCAAATAACAAAATATCCTTATACGCAGACGATGTATTATTGTATATCACAAAACCCCAAATCAGTATACCAAACATATTAAATCTAATTGAGGACTTTGGATCTTTTTTCAGGATACAGAATAAACTGGAACAAAAGTGAAATTATG
Source organism: Amblyraja radiata (assembly GCF_010909765.2). Taxonomy (NCBI): domain Eukaryota; kingdom Metazoa; phylum Chordata; class Chondrichthyes; order Rajiformes; family Rajidae; genus Amblyraja; species Amblyraja radiata. The sequence continues at coordinate 27,088 of NW_022630623.1, read as the reverse complement.
TCGATAAAACCGAAAAATTCAACACATCTCTTGAAATTCCCCTTTAAAATAGCCACAGAAAAATTTAAATATTTAGGAATTGAAATCACTAGAAATTATCACGCTATGTTTAATGCCAATTATAGGCCCTTACTTAAGAAACTAAATAATCTAATCAAATTCTGGAAAACGCTCCCGATGTCTTTAATAGGTCGAATAAATGCTATAAAAATGATCTTTTTACCACAAATCCTATATTTATTTCAATCAATTCGAATATATCTTCCTAAAAAGTTTTTCAAAAAACTAGACTCAGACATTACAAATTTTATATGGGATAACAAATCCCACAGAATACAAAGAGGACACCTTAGTAAACCAAAAGAGATGGGTGGTTTAGCGCTCCCTAACTTTATGTACTATAATTGGGCAGTAAATATTAAATATATGATTCACCTGCTGGACAATTTTGCCCAGCAGATGGACTGGATTGTAATGGAGAGAGAGGACTGCTCTCCGTGTAATACAGGAGCGACTCTCCTCTCACCGATGAATGTGAATAACAAAAATTATAATAAAAATCCAATGATACATAGCACAATTAGAACTTGGAAACAAATAAAACAGAATCTAAAATTAAGAAATCTATCTCTTTTAATGCCAATAGTCAATAACCCGTCGTTTAAACCTTCAATTATAGATAAATCATTTACACAATGGGAAAGAATGTGAATCAAAACGCTCGGAGACTTGTATGAATTAGGAAAATTATTATCATTTCAACAATTACAACTGAAATATAATTTGAAAAATAATCAATATTTTAAATATCTTAAAATCCGTGACTATCTGAACAAATACACAAAAGACTATCATAACATGCCCCCAGACTTATTGGATAAAGCCATGAAGACAAAGGCTGAATCAGCAAATCTAATATCATACTTATACAACATTATTTTAAATATAGAAATACCTACAACCGATGGTATTAGAAGAGACTGGGAACAAGAACTAGCTATAAAAATTTCAAAAGAGAGATGGGATAAACACTTACTATATGTGCATAAATGCTCGATCAACGTACGACATACTCGAATACAATTTAAAACATCACATAGACTATATTATTCAAAAACTAAAATAAATAAACTTTTCCCCAATGTCTCACCCATTTGTGATAAATGTCAGTCACAAGAAGCTACCATAGCGCACTCTTTTGTTTTTGTATTAAAATCCAAAAATTCTGGAACGAAATATTTGAAATCTTCACAAAATTAATTAAAATAAAACTTGAACCAAAAGCAGAATGGATCATTTTTGGAATATCGGAAGGTAACCCCGAATTAAATGTGTTTCAAAAGAACTTACTTAATTATGGGCTAATAATGGGAAAAACCCTTATACTCAAATTTTGGAAAAATGCTCCAATACCAACAATGAAAATGTGGATTTCAAAAATGTTCGAAACACTACACTTGGAAGAGATGAGACTCCTCCTAGCAGGCAAAGCAGACCACTTCCAAAAGACGTGGTCTGCATTTATGGAATTATTACATGCATAAGGTGCAATAGTAATTTAAAAAATAATTGATACCAGGATCTGGTAACGGGGGTATAAAATACATTAAAAAACACGGTTGGTATATCCTTTGTTGCGAGTTTTGTGTTACAATAGAGCGATTGTTTTTCCTTGTGTTTTCTTTTCTTTCTGGGTCTAATTTCCTTGCTTTACTTTCTTCTCTAACTTCTTCCCTAAGGGGCTTTCTTCTCTCAACACTTCCTGCACCTTCACGATTCTTGCTCACTTTCCTTACTTCTTTTATTTCTATATTTTTTAAAGCTCGAAAAACGAAGTGGTACAACAAATGTAATAAGATATATCCGATGTGTATTATTGTAATTTACTGTACTTCTAATAAAAATATTAAAAGAAAAAAAAAGAGGAAAAAAAAAATCTCTTCTCCCCGTAAGGGGGCAGGCAGGTCGGTTACAGTCGGAGCCGGCTCTGCCATTGTTAAACTTGCAGCTGCGCACCGACTCCAACACTCCTGATCTTGAGCTGAATGTCGAGCAGGTGTTCAGCCCTGGAGAACATGTTCAGTAATGCCCAGTATCCGTCCCCTTTTCTTTTCACAGTGAATTTAGTGGCGATTGTGATCCTGTCCCGGGGAAAGTGCGGCCTCTCCACCTGCACCACTCGCTACCTGGTGGCCATGGCAGCGGCCGATCCACTGACCGTGATCACCGTGGTCATTTTGTTTTGGTTTCGACATTATTACTTTGTTTGGAGATTCCTGACCATCTACCCTATGTGCAGTGTCAACCTTGTACTGAGGTCTGCAGCTGCAGACTGTTCTGTCTGGTTCACCGTCGCTTTCACCTTTGATCGGTTTGTCGTCATTTGTTGCCAGACGCTAAAAACTAAATATTGCAGCGGGAAAACTGCGGCTGTGGTTCTGGCAACAGCCGGCGTTCTGCTCTGTCTGAAAAACGTTCATCGCTACTTCTCAGTGGAACCCGGGATAATCATCGACAAAGTCCCGTGGGGGCTGTAACATGATGGACAGTTATTTCACTGACCCCGGGTGGGTGGCATTTGACTGGATCGACACGGTTTCAACTCCGCTCCTCCCTTACGCTGTAATCCTGCTGCTCAACGCTCTGACAGTCCGCCACATTTTAGTGGCCAGTCGTGTCCGTAAGGGGCTGAGGGGTGAGAGCAAGAGAGAGAACCGCAGTGACCCGGAGATGGAGAGCAGGAGGAGGTCTGTGGTTTTACTATTCACCATCTCCGGCAGCTTCATCCTCCTGTGGCTGACGCTGGTTGTAAACGTCGTCTAATATCAGACCGCGGGAATTGGAGCTGTTCTGAATGAATCTCAATATATATTTCACTACGTCGGGTATTTGCTGAGGAATCTCAGCTGCTGCACGAACACATTTATTTACGCGGTGACAAAATCCAAGTTTAGGGAGCAGGTGAAACGCGCGGTGAAATATCCGCTCACCTCAGTGTTTCGGCTCATTAATAAATCCGCGCCTGAGCGCATCCATCCCAGACGCGGCCGCAGTCTCGCCGCTCCGGACTCCGGCTCCTGACATTCACCGCTGGAGCTACCAGGGAGGGAGGAGGTGCCCAACATTGACTGGAAAGATACCCTAGCATGGATGACAGGGGAATAACAATGGCAGGTGTATCTGGGAATAATACAGTAGGTGCAGGATCAGTGCATTCCAAAGAGGAAGAAAGATTCCAAGGGGAGTAAGTAAGTGACGACCTTGGCGGACAAGGGAAGTCAGGGACAGTATAAAAATAAAGGAGAAGAAGTACAACGTAGCAAAGATGAGCGGGAATCCAGAGGATTGGGTAATGTTAAAAGAGCAACAGAAGTTAACCAAAAATACAATATGGGGAGAAAACAAAGATAGGAAAATAAGCTAGCCAAGAATATAAAGGAGGATAGTAAAACCGTCTTTAGGTGTGTGAAGAGGGAAACAAATAGTTCAGACCAAAGTTGGGCCAAGAAGAATGAAAAAGCTGAATTTATAATGGTGAACAAGGAAATGGCAGATGAGTTGAACAGGTACTTTGGATCCGTCGTCACCAAAGAAGACACGAACGATCTTCAGATAGAGTGGTGGCCAGATGATCTGGGGTGACGGAGGAACTGAAATAAATCCACAATAGGCAGGAAATGGTGTTGGGCAAATTGATGGGGCTGCAGGCTGCTAAATCCCCAGGGCTTGATGGTCTGCATCTATTTTTCACTTGGCGTTTCGTTCGTTCGTTCGT
>NW_022630623.1:0-22813 GCF_010909765.2 Amblyraja radiata | reverse complement strand
GCCGTTTCCAGGACGTGCCTGAGCGAGATCTGGTGTTCATTTTCATACGTCTATGAAAGTAAACATACAGGTGCAGCAGGCAGTGAAGAAAGCGAAATGGCATTTTGCCTCTATAACAATATGAGTTGAGTATAGGAGCAAAGAGATCCTTCTGCAGTTGTATAGGGCCATTGTGAGATCACACCTGGAATATTGTGGCCAGTTTTGGTCTCCATAATTTGAGGGACATTCTTGCTATTAAGGGAGTGCGCCCGGATGGCCGGGCTATCACTATGCGATAGAATGAGTGGCGGGCGTGTACACTGAGGAGTTTACAAGAATGAGAGGGAAATGTTAGTGTAACAATAAGATTGTTAAGGGTTTGGACACGCTTGGAGGAAAGAAACATGTTCCCGGTGTTGGGAGAGTCCAGAACCAGGGGCCACAGTTTAAGAAGAAGGAGTAAGCCATTTAGAACGGAGACGAGGAAACACTTTTTCTCACAGAGTTGTGAGTCTGTGAGGAGGAGGGGAGGAGGAGGGGAGGTGGAGGGGAGGGGAGGGAGAGGGGAGGAGAGGCTGCAGCGGCGACGGTGGCCTCTGCTCCGTCCTCTCGCTGTACGCTGCCTGACCTCGTGCGCGCTGCCGCCACATGAGCGGCTCCGTCAACGGCTCCAATTGCTCGTCCACACTTCCGGACGTCAGTTCCGCCTAGGTCGCCCCTGATTGCATGACGAAGATGTCCATCACCGCCCCTCTGATGCCTGATTCGATGCGACAAACGTCAGTCAACCCGACGTCGACGTCCCGCCTCCTCACTACCTCCCTCCCCCCTCTACCCCCTCGACCCCCTCTATCCCCCTCTAACCACTTCTATACCGCCCTATACCCCTCCACCCCCTTCTACCCCCATCTTCCCCATCTACCTCCATCTATTCCCCTCTATCCGCTCTATCTCCCTCTACCCCATCTAACCCCCTCCATCCCCCTCTAACCCGCACTATACCGTGCTCCCCCCTCTAGCCCACTAATTCGCTAACTACCCTGCTATACCCCCTCTGCCCTCTCTATCCCCCTCTACCTCCCACTACCCCGCTCTACCCCTCCACAGCCATATCCCCCCTATACCCGCCTCTAACCCACCTCTAACACCCTCTATCCACTCTATCCACTCTACCCCCCCTCTCTCCCCATCCACGCCCTCTACCTCCTCCTCTCCCCATCCCCGTCTCTCTCACACCCTCTCTCTCTACCCCCTCTCTCCCTCTCTATATCCCTCACCCTGGTCCCTCTCTTCCACTCTCCACCTCCTTCCTCTCGTCGGGTGTGCGAGAGAGAGAGAGAGAGAGAGAGAGAGAGAGAGAGGGGAGAGCGAGAGAGATGAAGAGAAGAGGAGAGAGAGAGCGATAGAGAGGATTAGATCGAGAGAGAGAGATCGATGCCGACGAGGCTACGCAGCCGCGCAGCAGACTTCTCTCTCGTTCTCTCCTCTCTTCTGCGCTATGCTCGGCTCTATCATATCTCTGCTCTTCGTTCCATCATCTCTCGACTATCTCGCGTCGATAGTCCGCTATGGTCTATAACGAACGACGACAACGACAACGCCAAGTGAAAATAGATTCGCCCATCAAGCCCTGGGTATTTATGCATCCTGCAGCCCCATCATTTGCACAACACCATTTCCGGCCTAATGTGGATTTCCTTCAGTTCTCGTCACCCCAGATCATCTGGCCACTACTATATCTGAAGATCGTTCGTGTCTTCTTTGGTGAAGACGGATCCAAAGTACCTGTTCAACTCATCTGCCATTTCCTTGTTCACCATTATAAATTCAGCTTTTTCATTCTTCTTGGCCCAACTTTGGTCTGAACTATTTGTTTCCCTCTTCACACACCTAAAGACGCTTTTACTATCCTCCTTTATATCCTTGGCTAGCTTACCTTCGTACCTCATCTTTTCTCCCCGTATTGCCTGTTTAGTTATCTTCAGTTGTTCTTTGAACATTACCCAATCCTCTTGCTTCCTGCTTATCTTTGCTACATTGTACTTCATCTCCTTTATTTTATACTGTCCGTGCCGTCCCTTGTCAGCCACGGTCGCCATTTACTCCCCTTGGAATCTTTCCTCGTCTTTGGAATGAATTGATCCTGCACCTTCTGTATTATTACCAGAAATACCTGCCAATGTTTGGTCCACTCTCTCTCATCCCTGCTGTGGGATCTTTCCAGTCAGATTTGGTCAGCACCTCTCTCATGGCTCCGGCGCTGAATGTCAAGAGCCGGATTCGGGAGCGGCGAGACTGCGGCCGCCCGCTTCTGGGGTGGATGCGCTCAGGGCGCGGATTTATTAATGAGCCGAAGAACTGAGGTGAGCGGATATTTCACCGCGCTCTTCAACTGCTCCCTGAACTTGGACTGGGTCGCCGCGTAAATAAATGTGTTCGTGCAACAACTGAGATTCCTCAGCAAAAACCCGACGTTGTCAAAAATCCATTGAGAATCATTCAGATCATTTCCAATTCCTATGATCTGATAATAGATGAAGTTTACAACATACGTCAGCCACAGGAGGATGAAGCTGCCGGAGATGGTGAAGAGTAAAACCATAGACCTCCTCCTGCTGTCCATCTCCGCGTCTCTGCGGTTCTCCCCCTTGCTGTCATCCCTCAGCCCCTTACGGACCCGACTGGCCACTAAAATGTGGCGGACTGTCAGAGCGTTGAGCAGCAGGATTACAGCGAAAGGGAGGAACGGAGTTAAAGCCGTGTCGATCCAGTCAAATGCCACCCACCCGGGGTCAGTGTAATAATTGTCCATCGTGTTACAGCCCCACGGGACATTGTCGATGATATATCTGAGTTCCCGTGTGAAGTAGCGGGGAAGGTTTTTCAGACAGAGCAGAACGCCGGCTGTTGCCAGAACCGCAGCCGCAGTTTTCCCGGTGCAATATTTAGTTTTGAGCTTCTGGCAACAAATGGCGACAAACCGATCAAAGGTGAAAGTGACGGTGAACCAGACGGAACATTCTGTGGCTGCAGACGTCAGTATATCGGTAACACTGCACACAGGGGTGATGGACAGGAAACTCCAATAAAAGTAATGATATCGGAGCTGATACAAAACGACCTCGTTGATCAGTGTCAGTAGATCGGCCGCTGCCATGGCCACCAGATAGCGAGTGGTGCAGGTGGAGAGGTCGCACTTTCCCCGGGACAGGATCACAATCGCCACTAAATTCACTGCGGAAAGAGAAGGGAACGGACACTTGGCATTTACTCAACACGGTCTCCGGGGCTGAACACCAGCTCGACTATCAGCTCGAAATCATGAGTGTTGTAGTCGGTGCACTGCTCCGATGTTCCCGACCTGCCTGCTTCAGGGGAGAAGAGGTCAGGCGATGGGCGGGTTAAAGGGCAGGGAGAGAACGAGTACAATATGTGCAAAAGTCCTGCTGCTCATAGTCTCCAAGGGAGACGCTTTCACAGACTTAACCGTGACCGGCCGCGTTTAACAAGGTCTATGGCAACTCGGCATCTGAAGGGGACGAGGAGGCTTCCAAAGGGCGGCAGGGTCAATTTATATTCCGGCAGCAGAGTGGATCCGTTAAGGGGTTCATTCCACAGTGAGGCCACTGCTCCAGGAAAACGATTCAATTATTGACCAACAGGCGGTGGATTCAGACTGTGACAGACTCCACAGTGAGACACAGTATCCACAGGAGCGGGTCTTCACTCTGATCAATAACTCAGACACAGTGAACTTCACAATGTGAAACCCTCTCTCCCAGTCACACTGTCCCGGAGAGCTGACTACCTACCCCGAGCACTGGGGGAGCTCTGGCCACGGTGCCACTGAAGGCAAGAATAACTTTCCAGTGAGTCCCGGCCGGCAGCAGTGAGAGAAAAAGAGGGTTGGTTTCAGCTGTCTGAACAATCACAGCAGCGTTTATTAAAAAACATTTCACTGAGAGGATTGATATTCTTCACATATTCTTGTACAACGACGGTGGGAACTCGTAACATGAACAGAATCAGGTCAACACCAGTTACCACACGGAGTTATAAATCTTGAATTGTTCTGCTCACTTACCAGGGATTCCAATGGCAGCAAAGATCACGTACAGGATTTTCTCCACGTCTGCATATTCCCAATAATGCTGCCCCATTATCTCTGCCCAGCGACGTGCCCCCGTAAGCTATCGGTAATGTCTTGTAATGAAATTATGGGGAAGAACATTGCTGGAGATTTTATACAATTTTCCGTATCCACCGGGACAGTGAAGGGTTCAACCGAGTTTAAAAATAGAGATTTTGAAATTATTCGCGAACAGATGACATCAGGCGCGTGAAATCCCTGCTGAGACAGGTTGTGATTTATTCAGGGAATTGATTGAGAAATTCCAAAACTGGGAATTGTGGCGATTGATACTGAGGGATGGAAATTGGGAGCGGCGGCATTGTTGCAGCAAAGGGAATATTGTTTCAAACTCCATCAGCTCCAACTCTCCACCTCATGGTGTTTGTTTGATTTCCTTCAATCCGTTTCACTCAGCAAGGCAATGCCAAATTCCAGGTACCCTCTCAGGGCTTCTGATACCCAGTTTGAGGGTGGACTGGACTGGGCGACCTTTGTCCATAGGTTGAGGAATTAGTTCACGACTAATCAGGACTAAAATTCCCCCCTCCCCAACACTCAATATGATCGCGGCTTCACACAATATGACCTCAACCACACACTGCCGGCGATTCCGATATCTATTTACTTCCTGGTTGCCTGGGGTGGATCTGACTTTGTAAACTTCAGTACTTCGTTAACACTGCACACAGGGGTGGTGGACAGGAAAGTCCAATACCTATATTACTAAAACTCTGTTCTTGACCGCTTTTGGCGATCTGTGCTGCGATTTCCGAGAGAACGCCGCCACCTACGGCCGTCATTTATGGCCATCTCGCTCAGAGCCCCACTCTGCCGCATGTGTGCCGAGGATTTGTCCCGTCGATGAAATATGACCGAAATATTAATGTTTTTACAACATTCCCCATTCTCTCTGCTGCCCCCGCTGGCAGCAGGGGGAGGGAGGGACTATAAACCGCGCTTCAATCACTTTCTTCCGGACCACGAAGTGAAAGGGTCACGACTCTCTGAGCTGCAGCTCTACTCCAAGGTGAGTCCCCTGCATATGTTTTTTCAGCCAATTGATATGTATGTTGTTTTACTTCGGAGTCACGTGAGTGACTACGTGAAGAACCCCGCTAGGACGCATGCGTGGCATATCGCTACACGCATTGCAAACGTCAGGCGGGGTGGAAGGACGTTCCCCCGCAGCGTCAGTTTAAAAAGCCGGAACCCGCAGGTAAGATTATTCTGCGGTTGATGTGTGTTTCTTATACCAACTACAGGTAGGAAACATGGACAAAAGAAAGAAAACAAGGGCTGCGATGAAGCTGGTGAAGGACCGCGGAACAGCGGGCAGCCAGCAGCGGCCAGCGGCACTTGGATCACCAATAATGGGATCAGCTGTGCCCGATGTCGCCTCCGCACCGGCCAAATCCACTCCGCGGCCGGGCGGCAAGGCTAGACAAAAAAACAACAGAGTCGTGGACTCAGAGGAGTCCGACTCTGAGCAACCGCGCGCGGCCAGCGACCGTGAGCGCAGGAGCCGGATGGAGCGGTGCATGGAGCATTTCCTCCAACGTGACAGGCTCCGGGAGATGGAGTCGAGTCACTGTGGGCCCTATGGTAAACCCACAGCAGCACCTCTTGGAGGGCTTCACATTGTCTCTCCCTCATCAGAGGGGAGCACTGGGGGGTCAGTTCTGGGCTGACCTTGAAGAGGGGTTCTCGGAAGAAAAATCAAGTGTGCAGGGGGTGCAGGAAAGAGAAATTCTGCTGGACATGGTGTCCAATTTCATACAACCAGACCAGGCTGGCAATAACCTGGAGCAAAAGCTTGCTGCCAGTATAGACTATATGTCTTTAAACCAGCTACAAGAACAGGCTGTATTGGACACCACATCAAGACATCTGGCACCGGGAAACTGCATATCCCTGAATGTTCCAGCAGTCAACACCTGCATATGGAAACATATTGGAACAGGAGTTAGGAGCATGGACGTTAAACTCCAGAAAGTATTAAAACTCCTAGCTGCAGGGATAACAGCATTCGCCCGCACAGTGGATGAAAAAGATATGTACCAAGACCAACAGGATGCACTGGCATTGTTTTGTAACACTCAATATGAGTTAAACAACATCAGAAAGAATGCCATTCGATCCACACTAAATCCAAAATTCGCGGGTCTGTGCAAACCTGGGACCCCAAAACCACCAATACTACTGTTTGGAGGGGACTTATCGACACAAGTAAAAGAGCTCGATGAAGAATCAAAAACCCTGAGACTCATTAAAGGGACTTCATCCAAAATCCACTACAACTACAGACAGCACCCCCACGCACCCATCAGTAGAACAGGATGGTACGGGAGACCGACTGGTGAAAGCTCGAAGGTTCGGTACACTAAACATGAGTCTTGTTTAGGCCATGGCCCAGGCCGACCTTCTTGGAAGATAAGAGAACCTCCAACATCAACCAAACCACAAACCCAGAATCCACCGCCTCAACTTCAACGAAAGACTTACAGGAAGAAGTGAACCTGCCACTGGTAACTATGGAGGTAGATGGGTCTGGTTCCCTACAAAATACAGGGAGCACGGAGGTTGGGGGGAGATTACACTCCTTTCTGAATGCATGGAGCATGATAACTACTGACACTTATATTTTAAGCAGTATTCAGGGATATACTATAGAATTGATACACAAATACAACCCTCCAGTTCAACATATACCGAACCGAGTGTTCGTACTTTCGGGTAAAGAGAAATCAGAAGCACATGCTGAACTGGAGCGGCTTTACGCAAAAGGTGTAATTGAAAAATCCCAACACGAACCATTAGAATTCGTGTCCAATATATTTACCAAAAACAAAAAAGATGGTGGTTGTCGCATCATCATAGATCTGACCAAATTGAATACTTTGTACAATACATTCATTTTAAAATGGAAACCTTTGTTACTGCTAAACAATTGATTTCCCAAGGTTACTTCATGGCCAGCATCGATTTAAAAGATGCTTACTATTCAGTGCCTATACGAGGTGACCACAGATGTTTCTTAAAATTCAACTGGATGGGAAAGCGATGGCAATACAGAGCACTACCAAATGCCTTAACATCAGCCCTTAGGCAGTTCAAAAAAAATTGAAACCAGCCTTAGCATTTCTACGGAAACGAGAACATATTGTCATGGCATATTTAGATGACATACTCATTGTGGGCAAAAATTTGGAATTGGCCAAACAAACTAACAGCCACAAAACAGTTATTTGAAAAACTGGGGTTTATTATCCATCCAGTTAAATCTAAATTAACGCCTTCCCCTACAATGGACTATTTGGGGTTCACCATTGACTCAGTTCACATGTTGGTGACATTACCAAAGGGAAAGGCGATAGAATTAATAGAGGCTTGCAAAAACCTCATTGGCATCAATAAACCATCCATCTGGTTGGTAGCTAAAGTAATTGGCCAAATGGTGGCTGCCTTTCCAGCCACACAATTTAGACCTTTACATTACCAAAATTTACAAAGGGCAAAAATACAAGCTCTCTGAACTAATGCTGGTCATTTTGACAGACCGATGAAGCTACCAATCAAAGCCATCATGGAACTAAATTGGTGGATAGATATCATTTGGCATTCCTACAATCCAATCATTATCAGCAACCCTTCAACGGTGCTACAAACTGATGCCAGTGCACTTGGTTGGGGTGCCACCAATTCCATCTCCAGCTGTGGAGGTAGATGGACTGCTCAGGAAGCATCATTATTACTCACACTGGGCATAAACTACCTGGAAATGTTGGCTGCATTTTATGGCCTAAAATCATATTGTACTGGGTCACACCACCAGCATGTTAGATTACAGATTGATAATACCACCGTGGTAGCATATATCAACCACATGGGTGGAAACAAATCGATATCATGTGACAATCTGGCTAATACAATTTGGCAATGGTGTACTCAGAGAGATATTTGGATATCAGCAACTTACCTACCAGGTAAACTAAATTTAGTGGCAGACACCAGGTCACGCAAATTTTATGAAAACACCGAATGGATGTTGAACAAAAAAGTATTTGCTGATATTACAGCACGATATGGAACACCAGATATCGATCTATCCGTATCCAGGCTTAATCAACAATTATCAAATTATGTTTCGTGGGTACCAGACCCTGGGGCAGCGGCGACAGATGCATTTTCGCTGAATTGGGGAAATTGTTTACATATGCATTCCCTCCTTTCTGCCTCATCAGTCGGGTATTAAGGAAAATACAGCAGGGCTCTGCGTCTGGTATTTTGATAGTACCCGATTGGCCTACTCAACCATGGTTCCCAGTGATACTGAACATGGTTTTAGAACCATGTATCACCATCCCAAATAGACCGGACTTGTTGGTACACCCCGTAACAAGGGATAGCCGCCGAAGCCATAAATATTTAAATTTATTAATTTGTAGAGTTTAAAAATACCACTAGACAGAACAGTGAACATGATTTCGGCGGCCCAAAGACAGTCCACCCAAAAACAATATCTGGTCTATATCAGGAAATGGGAGATGTATTGCCACAAAAACAACATCACCTGCAGAGAGATGAACATCCCGTCTGTTCTGGAATACCCGGCAGGCCTCCATTATGATGAGGGGCTCAGTTACAATGCCATCAACTGCGCCAGAAGTGCCTTATCAACGTATCTATGGCAAGGAACAGAGCGTCACTCTGTTGGGACTCACCCACTGGTAACAAAACTCATGAGGGGAATTTTTAATACTAATCCCCCAAGAACCAGGTACTCCCAAATATGGGATGTAAGTATTGTCCTGAAGATGCTCAGGAATTGGTCTCCAGCAACAGCTCTGTCCCTACACAGACTGACAATAAAAACAGTCATGCTAATGGCATTGGTCACGGCACAGAGGGTACAGTCATTACATAAACTAAGACTGGACAACATGACTTCTACACCCGAAAATATTACATTTCATATTTATGAATTAGTAAAACCGAACAGACAGGGATCAGCAGGCCTCAAAATAGAATTTAGATACTACCCAACAGATGATCGTCTCTGCATAGGCAGACATTTGTCGTTATATATGGAGAAAACAAAAACCTTCAGAGGCAATGAGAAGGCACTTTTAATCAGCCATAAACAACCACATAAAACAGTGACGGTCCAGACCATTTCAAGATGGCTGAAACAGGTTCTAACACAGGCTGGGGTGGATACTAATGTTTTTAAATCTAATTCCACCAGGGCTGCAGCAACATCTGCAGCAATGCAGTTGGGTGTACCAATGGACCAAATCCTCAAGGCAGCAGGATGGTCAGGGGAAAAAACATTCCAATTGTTTTACCATAAACCAGTCATGAAACCTGGAACGTTTGCAGAAACAATTTTATGTTCTGTAAATTAATTTAACCCATAAAAAAGGGGTTTATAATTTGTGTTAATAAATTTCATGGATTTTAATATCGGATCATGTCTAAATTATGTTAACACAATTCCCCCTACAGTAAATAAGGCAGATGTGAAGCATGGACTCGTTTCCAGGGCATGAAATCACAGAGCTTTGAAATCTTCACGTAGTCACTCACGTGACTCCGAAGTAAAATAGTAAGATTAAACGAGAACTTACCAGTTCGAAGTTTGATCATTATTTTATGAGGAGTACGTTGAGAGAATACGTGCCCTCCGCTCCCACCCATGATCATATACTCAACTGGTATTTCTTCTCTAATCTTACTATGTTTAGTCATTACAGTTATCTGTGATTTCACACCGCTGCTTTGAAAAATACACGCATGCGTCCTAGCGGGGTTCTTCACGTATTCCCTCAACGTACTCCTCATAAAATAATGATCAAACTTCGAACTGGTAAGTTCTCGTTTAATCTTACTATTCACCATTCACCATGGTCTGAAGTTTCTTGGCATTTTGTTGGAAAGAGTTTGTAAATTTGTCTATCTATATTGTCTTTGAAATGTGTATTGAACATGAAATGCATTTGTAAATGTGTCTATCTATATTGTCTTTGAAATGTGGTCTATCTATATTGTCTTTGAAATGTGTATTGAACATGAAATGCATTTGTAAATGTGTCTATCTATATTGTCTTTGAAATGTGTATTGAACATGAAATGCATTTGTAAATTTGTCTATCTATATTGTCTTTGAAATATGTATTGAAAATAAAAAGCATTTGTTATTGTTATAAAGCGTTTGCAAAAATTGTTTCTCTTGGATTTTAAAATGGTTGCAACCGTTTTCAGGTGACTAAAGCATGATGTCTGTATTGTCTTTGAAATGTTCATGTAAATTGAAATGCATGTGTTGCAACGTTTTCAGGCGGGTAAAGCACGAATAAAGCTTTTCATTTGGACCAGAACTGTGTTTAAATTTAAAATTGGCTCTCATTTTGTGATTTTGGCGGATGCAAGATGGCGTCGATGACGTCATTTCCGGTGTTCGTGAACCCGGCGGCGATGACGTCATTTCCGGTCGGAGGCAAGATGGCGGCGCTGACGTCATTTCCGATCGGAGGTAAGATGGCGCTGCCTGCTGAAGACGGAGTGCACGAGGTGTTGAATAATTCTACAGAACTGGTAAATGTTTGTGTGTTTGTTGTAGCCAAAGCTGCATTGCCTTTCAGCAAAAGCTGCATTGTGTTTCGGCCAAAGCTGCATTGTGTTTCAGCAAAAGCTGCATTGTGTTTCAGCAAAAGCTGCATTGTGTTTCAGCAAAAGCTGCATTGTCTTTCAGCAAAAGCTGCATTGTGTTTCAGCAAAAGCTGCAATTGTCTTTCAGCAAAAGCTGCATTGTGTTTCAGCAAAAGCTGCATTGTGTTTCAGCAAAAGCTGCAATAGTGTTTCAGCAAAAGCTGCATTGTGTTTCAGCCAAAGCTGCAATTGTTTTTCAGCAAAAGCTGCATTGTGTTTCAGCCAAAGCTGCATTGTCTTTCAGCAAAAGCTGCATTGTGTTTCAGCCAAAGCTGCATTGTGTTGCAGCATTGTGTTTCAGCCAAGGCTGCATTGTGTTGCAGCATTGTGTTTCAGACACAGACTACAACAGGATTTGAAGATTCGTTCAAATATTCGGCTGCTTTCTCTATGATAAGTCTGTGTTTGTTGGACGTTATTTAAAAGCAGCATTTTGTTTCAGCAAAACACTCTACAGCATGATTTGAATATTCGTTTTGCACAGTGTATTTTAGTGTTGTGTGTGTGAATGTGTGTGTGTGAATATATATGTATGTGTGTGTGTGTGTGTGAATATATATATGTGTGTGTATGTGAATATATATGTGTGCGTGTGTGTGTTTGAATATGTGTGTGTGTGAATATATATGTGTGTGTGTGAATATGTGTGTGTGTGTGAATATATATATGTGTATATGTGTGTGTGTGTGTGTGAATATATATGTGTGTGTGTGTGAAAATATATATATGTGTGTATATGTGTGTGTGTATGAATATATGTGTGTGTGTGTGAATATATATGTTTGTGTGTGTATATATTTGTGTGTGTGTGAATATATGTGTGTGTGTTTGTGAATATATATGTGTGTGTATGAATATATATGTGTGTGTGCGAATATATATATGAGTGTGTGAATATATATATGAGTGTGTGAATATATACGTGTTTGTGTGTTTGAATATATATATGTGTGTGTGTGTGAATATATATGTGTGTGTGTGTGTGTGTGAATATTTATATGTGTGTGTGTGTGAATATTTATATGTATGTGTATTAATATATGTGTGTGTGTGAATATATATGTGTATGTGTGTGTGAATATATGTGTGTGTGTGTGTGTGAATATATGTGTGTGTGTGTGTGTGAATATATGTGTGTGTGCGTGTGAATATATGTGTGTGTATGTGTGTGTGAATATATATATGTGTGTGTGTGTATGTGTGTGTGAATATATATATGTGTATGAATATATATGTGTGTGTGTGTGTGTGAATATATATATGTGTATGTGTGCGAATATATGTGAGCGTGTGCGAATATGTGTGAGTGTGTGCGAATATATGTGTGTGTGTGGGTGAATATATATGTGTGTGTGTGTGTGTGTGAATATGTGTGTGTGTGTGTGTGTGTGCGTGTGTGAATAGATGTGTGTGTGTGTGTGTGAATATATATGTGTGTGTGAATGTATGTGCGTGTGTGAATATATGTGTGTGTGTGTGTGTGAATATATATGTGTGTGTGAATACATATGTGTGTGTGAATGTGTGTGTGTGAATATATGTGTGTGTGAATATATGTGTGTGTGTGAATATATATGTGTGTGTGCGTGGATATATGTGTGTGAATATATATATGTATGCATATATGTATGTGTGTGTGTGTGAATATATGTGAATGTGTGTGTGAATATATATTAATGTGTGTGTGAATATATATGTATGTGTGCGTGAAGGTGTGTGTATATGTGTGTGTGTGAATAGGGGGTAGCACGTAAGGTCACAAGGTCATAGGACTTGACGCACGGACCCGCTCAATCCGTCACTTCCAGTATATGTTATTAATGCAAGAAACGCGTACCTTCCCATCCGTTAAAAAACGCCAAAATGTTGAATTTTTGCTCTGAAAAAAAATGTGGAAGTTGAGGTAAGTGTGAGAGACATGTACCCAACATTAGAATTCCAAATGTGAAATGAAATGAAGGTAAATAGAAGCGAGAATTGAAGGAACAACAGCAGCTAAAGTGCTTGGTAAACATTGGCTGTGCAGATATCGTAATTGAAAATATTGGAATTATCGTGTTTGCTCACTGCATTTCATCAACAGTAAGGCATTATTCGTGTTTTTTCTTGATTCCTTTTGTATCTAAAAATTCTCAGAAGTGATAAATCTGGCTGTAAATTTTCTTCAGTTGCGTTTTCATTTCGTACGTAAAAACCTACTTGAGAACAATGCGCGATTAAAAAAAATACAGCCAGATTTATTACTTCTGAAACTTTTTAGTTGCCAAAGGAATCAAGAAAAAACACAAATAATGCTGCAGTGTTGATGAAATGCAGTCAGCAAACGGCCAATGTTCGCTAAGCATCTCCCTGGAAGATAGAGTTGGAAACAATGGTAAGTGCCTACCAGCAGTACATCGCGTGCAATCCATTTGGTGTAGCGTGACCCGACTGCCGTGAAACCTCCCTATATGTGTGTGTGTGTGTGTGTGTGTGTGTGTGTGAATATGTGTGTGCGTGTGTGTGCGTGTGCGCGCGCGTGTGTGTGTGTGTGTGTGTGTGTGTGTGTGTGTGTGTGTGTGTGTGTGTGTGTGTGAATATATGTATGTGTGTGTGAATCTGTGTGTGTGTGTGAATATGTATGTGTGTGTGAATATGTATGTGTGTATGAATATGTGTGTGAGTATGTGTGTGTGTGTGTGTGTACATGTGTGTGTCTGAATATGTGTGTGAGTGAATATGTGTATGTGTGAATATGTGCGTGTCTGTATATGAATTAAACGAGGAGCCACCTTGGGGAACGGCTGCTAACCAGTAGCCGTCCGTTTAATTCACCTTTTTTTTGAAGTTTTAGTAAGTCCTGTGCTTCGTCTGTAGGAGAAATTGACTTTTTAATGTGGGGGGTAGGGGGTAATTATACTTCTATGTCCCTACCTGGTCGGTGAGGCAGCTTTTTCACCGGGCTGCCGCGTCGACCCGTCCTCGTGGCCTACCAGCGGGCCTGGAGCGGTGTTTCCTGAGGGGACCGCCCAGAACCTCGGCTTCGGTCGCGGCACAGCGCTGGAGCGCTATCGTGGAGCGGAGCGGGCGATGCCTTGCCCTGGTCGCCGCGCTGGAGCTCCGGTGAGCTGAAGACCGCCGGGATTAACATCGCGGAGCTGCGGGTCTGTGGGGCGGCCAGCTGCGGGTGGCGGCGCCGAACTTTACACCGGAAACCTGGGATGAGATCGCCAGTTGCTGGGTGTCTTCTCTGGTGATGCTCTGCCAGGCCTGCATTGCAGCCATCTTTATGCTTATGCTTGTTATGCTAGTCCCCTTCACTTTTCTCTTCAGCATATAAAAGGCGGGTTCACCAGATGGGTGAAACAGCTCAGATGTTAAATGCAACTTATGCATCGCATTGGAATAACTTTGAACGCTCCCGCAAAGTTAAATGCAGCAAATGCGATGCATTCAAGTGATATTGCAACCCCCCGGGGTGTGAAATGCATTACATTAATTGCAATAATCTTGCAAAAACCCTCAGATGTGAAATGCAACGGTGACATCATAGAGGGACGGCAGGGGCGGGACATCCGGCCCTCTGACTGGTCGGACGTCCTCATTGGCGGAGGGAGACGTCACTCAACCGGGCGATGGGGTGGGACTTGCAGATGGCCTGAAGCGGCGGGTGATTGGAGGAGAGGGACGTCAGTCAGAGGGAGAGAGAATGAACCCGCCTCCTTGTCTCTCCCTGGTCCGCGTTGCAGACAAGAGTGAGAGAGAGGGAGAAGGAGAGAGAGAGAGATGGAGGAGTGTGGGTTGAGGGAGGGGAGGGATGGATGGAAGGAGGGAAAATGAAGAATTAAGTTACAAATGAAGAATTGAGTGAAAACTGAGGATTTGAGTGAAGGAGAGGGGGAAGGTGGAAGGGGGAAGGAGAGATGGAGGGGGAGAGAGAGAGAAAGGAGAGGGAGATGAAAAATAGAGAGGAGAGGGAGAGAGAGACAGAGAGAGGGAGAGAGAGAGAAAGGAGAGGGAGAGGGAAAGGTAGAGGGGAGAGAGTGAGAGGGATAGATAGAGGGCAGGGGAGGAGAGGGGAGGGCAAAGAGATAGAGGGGAGGAGAGGAGAGACAACGAGCGAAAGGGGGGAGGGAGATAGAGGGAGTGGGAAAGAGAGAGAGGGAGAGAGATGGAGGGAGAGAGATGGAGGAGTGTGGGCTACGGGAGGGAGGAGGGGAGGTGGAGGGAGGGAGGGAAAGAGAGAGAGAGCGAAATGAATAATTAAATGAAAAATGATAAATTGAGTGATGGTGGGAGGGAGGGAAGGAGAGATGGAGGGAGAGAGGGAGAGGGAAAGTTAGAGGAGAGGAGAGGGAGAGAGAGAGCGAGAGAGACAGAGATAGAAACATGGAAACATAGACAATGGGTGCAGGAGTTGAGGCCATTCGGCCCTTCGAGCCTGCACTGCCATTCAATATGATCATGGCTGATCATCCAACTCAGTATCCTGTACCTGCCTTCTCTCTATACCCCCTGATCCCTTTAGCCACAAGGGCCATATCTAACTCCCTCTTAAATATAGCCAACGAACTGGCCTCAACTACCTTCTGTGGCAGAGAATTCCACAGATTCACCACTCTCTGTGTGAAAAATGTTTTCCTCATCTCGGTCCTAAAAGATTTCCGCCTTATCCTTAAACTGTGACCCCTTGTTCTGGACTTCCCCAACATCGGAAATAATCTTCCTGCATCTAGCCTGTCCAACCTCTTAAGAATTTTCTAAGTTTCTATAAGAACCCCCCTCAATCTTCTAAATTCTAGTGAGAACAAACCGAGTCTATCCAGTCTTTCTTCATATGAAAGTACTGACATCCCAGGAATCTGGTGAACCTTCTCTGTACTCCCTCTATGGCCAGAATGCCTTTCCTTAGATTAGGAGACCAAAACTGTGCGCAACACTCCAGGTGTGGTCTCACCAAGACCCTGTACAACTGCAGTAGAACCTCCCTGCTCCTAATAATAATAATAATAACTTTATTTATAAAGCACTTTAAAAACAACCACTGTTGCAACAAAGTGCTGTACATGACTAATCATGGACAAAAAATTATTACACGACAAAAAAAACATTAAAAGAGAGACTTCCGGTGGCGCTATGGAGGCTTGAGTCCAGCGCCAACTAGCTCCGTGCCGAAGAAATTAAAAACGGGAGAAAATCGGGCCTTACCTGCAGCGATCGCGATCTGAACGGCTGCCTGCGTGACGTCATCAGGCGCGCTACTTTACGGTATGTCGTTACAACGTACCCCCCCCCCCCCCCGTGGGACACAAAAAAAAACCGTTAAAGGGAAACCGCAGATGGAAGAGGAAGGCCCTACAGAGGCCTCGGCCTCAGTTACAACGACGGCCCAGGAAGACCCTCCGAAGAAAATGAAACAGAAAAAGTCTGAAATGGAGGATCTTAAAACCTTTCTCGCTGCCGAAATGAAAACCTTTGGAGAGAAGTTTAAAGAGGAACTTGACTCTTTTAAGGTAGATTTTAAAGCAGAAATGATTTCTACCGTTTAACAAATGCTGGAAATCTGGAAGAGGACGAGGGAGGAAGAGATCAAGGATCAGACGGAAGTGCTGGAAACCAGGCTCGTTTCGGTGGAAACGAAGGTTAAAACGGAGGTGGACCCCATTCATCACGAACTTGATCAACATAGAACAGCGATAACCGAACTTGAGAAATGGGCGACGACAAGTGAGGAAACTGTAAGTCGATTCCTTACTGAAAACCAACGCCTCTCCGATATGGTGATCAAATTAAGTGATAAATGTACCGATTTGGAGGGGCGTCAAAGACGTAAGAATCTAAGAATTGTAGGGGTGAAAGAAGGAAGTGAGAGGGAAATGGGCACTCGGGATTTTGTGGCAGACCTATTACAAAAAGCCTTAAAATTGGATCACAAACCTTCACTCGGTCGAGCTCATAGAGCGCAGCGACGTCGTACACAAGATGATGCCCATCCAAGACAAATTATCGTAACGGTGCAATTGGATCATGAATTTGACGATATAATGAAGAAAATTGTTCGAGGCGGACAGCTCCTTTTTGAAGGTGTGAGATTCAGTATTTACCGAGATTATCGGCAGAAGTCTTCAAGAAAAGAGCGCTGTTCACTGAGACAAAGAGAATACTGAAGAATGTACCTGATTTGAGATACAGCTTGTTTTATCCCGCAAGACTAAGAGTCTTCTACAAGTCCAAGGAGCACTTTTTTACAGACCATGAAAAAGCACTGGAATATGCCAAAGAAGTCGGTAACATGACCATAGACTGAAGAATTTACATTACTCCTTAGGAGTCAAGCCAGATCTAAAAGGACCTTTAAAGTTCTTTTAAGAGCTTTAAGGACATTCGGAAACCGAAATGGACGGAGGACATTGGATAAAACCGTGATCTTTGTATTTTTGTTTATTAATCAATATTATTATCTGTATATTCATATCTAACTATATATGTAACAACTAATACTTATTAAATATCTATATTACCACTAAAATTATTAACATTAACATTTCTCATAAAAATTTAATACGGTATATAATTGATAACAATGATTAATAATTAATAGTCTTCGATTAACGTAGAAATGAATTACATACTTATATTATATAGGAAGATATGCAAGAGGTAAATTAGCCTACGTCATTAATAAAGTTTGACGGTTTTTCTCTTTATTTTTCAATTTAAAATTAAATTTATAGATTTAGCGAAAAAATTAATATGATATGTAGAGAATAATAACGTTGTGAATTTTTGCTGTTCTTGAACTTTTCTGCAGGGTTACGTGCTTATGTATGTATACATACGGGTATATATATATATATATATGTGTATATTGTGTGTGTGTATGTATGGGTATGTAAATAAGTTTGTTACTCCCAAAGAAGTTATTTGAATGTTAGAAATAATCTTTTTTTTTCTTCGGGCACGGAGCTGGAAATTTTTTTTTTCTTACAAAGGCTACGGAAGTCTTTAGAATTCTAGCCACGTTAGTGTGGCTATCACTAACTACACTAATTGTAGATGTAGTTCCTTTTCTTTCACCCTATACTAATCAACTCTATCACTTTTTTCACTTTAAATATTTTTATAACTTAATGTTTGAATGGAAAAATAAGACTAATACAAGGAGATGTGTTCGGAAGAGCGATGTATATGATTTTAAATTCATCTATTTGAGGTTCGGGAGCAGGGTCAGGTTCTATGCGTTGTACCTTCTGCTCGGTTATAGACCACCTTAGAAACAATATGCAAGATGTTAATATGACAAGAGGGGGTCAGGGAATAACATTTTGTAGTTGGAATGTCAAGGGAATCAATGAACCAATTAAGAGAGGTAAAGTTTTGGCACATCTAAATTTAATCAAAACAGATATAATATTTCTTCAAGAAACACACCTTAAAAAGGAATCTCAACATAGACTTAAAGCTAAGTGGATCGCTGAATCATATCATTCCTCCTTTTCCCATAAGTCCAGAGGAGTTGCAATACTAATTCGTAAAGGAATACCTTTTAAGAACTCTTCAACAATAGTGGATATTGATGGTAGATATATTATATTAGTTGCAGAGTTAAATGGAGAAAAAGTGATTCTTCTTAATGTTTATGGCCCTAATTTTGATAACCCCAAGTTTTTTAATAAAACATTTAATAAAATTCCTGAATTTACACAATATAAATTAATAATTGGAGGAGACTTCAATTGTACATTAGATTCATACTTAGATAGATCATCAAGGCAAAAACAAGTAAAATCTCAATCAAGTGTATTTCTAAATTCATTTATTAATACCACTAATATTAAGGATATCTGGAGAATAGAAAACCCAACTGGACGGGAATATTCATTTTACTCACCAGTACACAAAACATACTCAAGAATAGATTATTTTTTAGTTGACTCTACGTTTATCCCATTTATTTATAATTCAAAATACCATAACATTATAATCTCAGATCACGCACCTGTAACATTCATGATTAAATTAAATGGAATGTCCGAGAAACAAGCATATTGGAGATTTAACCCACAAATTTTGAACGAAAGATCATGCCAGGAATATATTATTAAACAGATTCAAATATTTTTTGAGGTAAATGACAACCCTCACACACCTACTTCTCTTATGTGGGAAACGTTTAAAGCGTATGTTCGAGGTACATTAATTTCTGCTCAAGCATTTTATAATAAAGAGAACAGGATTAAGCAACAAACATTGGAAAGTGAAATCAAGCAACTAGATATAGAAAATGCGAGAATGCCATCTACTTTAAAACATAATAAAATTGCTGTATTGAAATATAAATTAAATAAAATGTATTCAGAACAAGTAATAAAACTTTATCAAAAAACCAAACAATTACATTTTGAATTTGGAGACAAACCACAAAAATTATTAGCACGTCAGTTACGAAAAATGGAAGGGGAAAAAACAATTCATAAAATTAGAACAGAGACAGGAGAATTATTAAAAATGCCCAAGGACATAAATGATAGATTTCTCCAATACTATCATAACCTTTATTCAACTAAAACCGTAGCACAATCAGAAGGAATAGCAGATTTTTTAATAAAATGTAATTTAAAAGGTTTAGATTCAAACGATAGAGAATTATTATAAAGGGAGATTACGATAAAGGATATTGAGGAGTCTATTGGCTCTTTAAAAAATGGTAAAGCAGTAGGACCAGATGGTTTAGGTTCCGAATTTTATAAAAAAAATTATGATTTGCTTAGCCAACGTTTACAAAGACTGTATGAGTATATATATACTCAACAGAAACTTCCAGACACTTTAAATGAATCTATAATAACACTTATTCCTAAAGCTGATAAAGACCCGGAAGATCCGGGATCATACAGAGCAATTGCACTTTTAAATACAGATCAGAAAATTTTAACTAAAATACTAGCGCATAGATTAAGTACAGTGATGAATAAATTAATACACCCTGACCAAACAGGCTTTATTCAGAAACGGTACTCATATTATAATCTAAGAAGATTATTTAATATTATATATTCCAAGAGAATTATTAATGAAGATCTAGCAATAATTTCACTTGACGCTCAAAAAGCATTTGATCAGGTCGAATGGTCTTATTTATTTTCGGTGATGGAAAATATGCAGCTAGGGGAGAAATTCTGTACATGGATAAAACTGTTATATACAAATCCCACGGCTAGAATATTTACAAACCAAAGGTTGTCATCTAAATTTAGCCTATCTAGAGGTTGTAGACAAGGATGCCCGTTATCTCCATTATTATTTGCGCTTGCTATTGAGCCACTGGCAGAAAGAGTTAGGGGGCATCCGGAAATACATGGGTATAACACAAAGGACACAGTGAATAAAATTTCCCTATACGCAGATGATGTATTAATTTACATTACAAAACCAGAAATTAGTATTCCAAACTTATTAAAGCTAATAACCCAATTTGGTTCACTTTCAGGATACAGAATAAATTGGAATAAAAGTGAAATTATGCCAATAAGGGAACATAACAAACAGATAATACAACAATTTCCATTTAAAATAGTAAATGAAAAATTTAAATATCTAGGTATTTATGTAACTAAGATATATACATCATTATTTAAAGCAAATTTTCCCCCATTACTGAACAAACTACATAAGAATATTCAATACTGTAAAACACTTTCTATCTCAATGGTTGGCAAATTAATGCCATAAAAATGATTTTTTTACCGCAAATATTATACCTTTGTCAGACAATTCCGATATATCTGGCAAAAAACTTTTTTTTTAAATTGGACTCTATTGTTAATGATTTTATCTGGGATTATAAGAATCATAGGATAAACAAAAGACACTTGTGTAAATCAAAAATAAATGGAGGCTTGGTTTTACCCAATTTTTTGTTTTATTTCTGGGCAGTTAATATTAAAAATATGAATTTCTGGTTGGAAGAAATAGATCATCAACCAGACTGGTTAAAAATGGAAAAGGAAGATTGTTTACCTTTTGATATCGGTTCGATATTATTTGCTACGTCTAAATTAAACAAAAACATGTATAGGGAAAACCCTATAATATTTAGTGCTATACGAATTTGGAAACAATTAAAAAAGACATTAAAATTAGATAATTTATCACTTTTTCTTCCAATTGTGAATAATCCTTTGTTTAAGCCTTCATGGTTGGACGGGGGTTTTACACAATGGAAGAATTATGGAATTAAAAATATGGGACAACTTTACAAGGAAGGCACTTTTTTGACATTTCAGGAGTTGCAACAGACTTATGGACTTCGAGGAAATGATTATTTCAGATATCTTCAATTTAGAGATTATGTAAAATCGAACTCCCAAAATTTTCGAATTAGAAATTCAGAAATTCTTGATGAATGTTGGAACAAACATCCTAATACAGAAAAATTAATATCTTATATATATAATATCTTATTAGACAGTGACATTCCTTCGACGGACTTACACAGACAAACATGGGAAAAAGAATTAAATCAAGTAATAACGAAAGATACTTGGGAAGAAAGTTTGCAACACATACATCAGTGTTCACTAAACGCCAGACATTCTCTAATATAATTTAAAGTAATACATAGGTTACATTATTCAAAAACAAAACTACATAAAATTTTTCAACATATCTCACCTATATGTGATAAATGTCAACATTTAGAAGCTACATTATCTCATATGTTTGCAAACTGTATAAAAATTAAAAAATTCTGGGTAAATATTTTCAGTCTAATATCTAAAGTAACCAGCACACAATTGGACCCAGATCCAAAATTAATAATACTCGGAATATTAGAATTAAATCAAACATTTAGAACAACACAAAGAAACTTTATTGATTATACTTTAATAACAGGAAAAACATTTATTCTAAAATTTTGGAAAGGCCCTACGGCCCCCACAATCAAAATGTGGATTATAGAAATGACGGAGACCTTAAACTTGGAAATAATCAGATTTTCCCTGTTGGACAAATAGGAATTATTCGTTGGAACATGGTCTCCTTTCATTGATTACTTAAAGGGTCAGAATAGTTCAGCACAGGAACCTGACTAGCACTCGGGCTAAAGAATGGATGAAATGCTATACTCTGAAATGTACGAATATATCTCGAATGAAGTTTTTTTTATTTTAATACATTTTTCCATTCTTCTTTAACTATCTTTTTCCTTTTTATCTTCTTCCTTTTTTTTTTGTTTTGTTTGTTTTTGTTTTTGTTTTTCTTCTCTTTCTTTTCTTTCTTTACTTCATCTATCTCTTTAGTTCTATCTAGTTTAGACAATGTAATAATAATTGATAATATTATCAATTTAAAAATGTAAGACTGTAATGATGTAAATAGGTTATGTACCTATCTCCAATAAAAAATATTTTCAAAAAAAAAAAGGAAAAATAGCCAGCAATGTCTTTGAAATGGTCAGCATCCTGGAAAAACAAACATTGTACCTGATACTTTGGTGCATGGTCTGAGAAGGAACAGCGGCATCTTCCCCGTTCCCAGGCCCCTGAGATGACATTAATCCGGCATCTTCTGCCTGTTCTCCATGTCAAAGTTCTCTGGAATCTCACCTCTGAGCCCTGCGTCCCAGACATGGTCTCTCTCGTCTCCTTCAGCAGCTCCTCGGTCTCCCTTCCTGAGCTCAGACAACCACTTCTCCTCTCCTCACCTACACCTCGACTAAACCCCTCGCCTCAATTAAACCCCTCACCTCAACCAAACCTCACACTTCACTACTAAACCTCGCCTCGACTAAACTTTACCTCAACTAAACCGCACTCCTGTCCTCACTTCGACTAAACTTTACCTCACCTCAACTAACCCCTCAATCACCTCGACCGAACTTCAACGCAGCTAAACGTCACCTCACTAAACATTGCGTCGATTAAACCCCTCGCTTCATCTAAACCTCAATTAACCCCCAACTAAACCTCAATCCAACTAAACCTCACCTCAACTGTGTGTGTGTGGGTG
>NW_022630622.1:56683-89440 GCF_010909765.2 Amblyraja radiata | reverse complement strand
AAAGAATCAGATCTGTGCCTGACCATTTCTCACTTCACCATGGGAGTTTAGCTCTTTGCTTCACTGTGAGTGAATCAAAGATTATACAGCACAGTACCTATGAGCGAGCGAGGGAAGTGAGCGAAGGAAGAAGTTCAGGGACTTTATAGCCATCTGCATCGGTGCAAGGGAGGTGATGGTACATTAGACAATCTTGCTTACAGCAGCATGGTAAGAAACATAGACTGAAACCGCCGACATAAACACAGGCGGGTGACACATACTCACACAGAATGTACACATCAATTCTGCAAGGCGGGCGGGTTGCAGAACCAACTCGCGTATTTAATAAAGAAAGACATTAGGACAACATTAGAAAACAAGTCTACACAGAGAATGTTTCCACTAGTGGGAGAGTCTAGGACCAGAGGTCACATCCTCGGAATTAAAAGGGCGTTCCTTTAGGAAGGCGATGAGGAGGAATATAGAAAAATAGAAACATAATAATAATAATGATGGATGGATTTATATAGCGCCTTTCTAATACTCAAGGCGCTTTACATCGCATTATTCATTCACTCCTCAGTCACACTCGGTGGTGGTAAGCTACTTCTGTAGCCACAGCTGCCCTGGGGCAGACTGACGGAAGCGTGGCTGCCATTCTGCGCCTACGGCCCCTCCGACCACCACCAATCACTCACACACATTCGCACACAGGCAAAGGTGGGTGAAGTGTCTTGCCCAAGGACACAACGACAGTATGCACTCCAAGCGGGATTCGAACCGGGTACCTTCCGGTTTCCAGCCGAACACTTAGCCCATTGTGCCATCTGTCGTCATCTGTCTGCCATCAATAGGTACAGGAGTAGAGGCCATTCGGCCTATCGAGCCTGCACCGCCGTTCAATATGATCATGGCTGATCATCCAACTCAGTCTCCTGCACCTGCCTTCTCTCCATACCCCCTGATCCCTTTAGCCACAAGGGCCACATCTAACTCCCTCTTAAATATAGCCAATGAACTGGCCTCAACTACCTTCTGTGGCAGAAAATTCCACAGATTCACCACTCTCTGTGTATGAAAAAAAATATTTTTCTCATCTCTGTACTAAAAGATTTCCCACTTATCTTTAAACTGTGTCTGGCCCCTTGTTCGGGACTTCCCCAACATCGGGTATAATCTTCCTGCATCAAGCCTGTCCAACCCCTTAAGAATTCTATGTTTCTATAAGATCCCCCCCTCAATCTTCTAAATTATACCGTGTACACGCCAAGTCTATGCAGTCTTTATTCATGTGAAAGTCCTGACATCCCAGGAATCAGTCTGGTGAACCTTCTCTGTACTCCCGCTGTGGAAAGAATGGCTTTCCTCAGTTTAGGAGACCAAAACTGTACGCAATACTCCAGGTGTGGTCTCACCAAAATCCTGTACAACTGCAGTAGCACCTCCCTGCTCCTATCCTCAAATAATTTCAACTTCATAGTGATAAACCTCTGATCCCCACAAACAGGCAGCATCAACACATTACCCATTACTCTGTCGAAGATTTCTTCAAGGGACACGTAAGTCATGGATTGTCCGAGCTACAGACATTTATACCGGATCCCGTCACTGCCGCTTCTCGCCTGCTGTTGCGCGGGTATTTGGACGGGGACTTACCTGGAAGAGCAACAAGGGCTAGCACGGGATAAAGGACAGGCTGTATAACTCTGAGTGCAAAGTAGATTCGATCACTTAAGCTGAACCAAGGATCAAAAACATAGTCAGCCCAATAGAAGACTCCCTTCTCCATGGCGGTAACTTCCCAGTCTACCGTTTTCACAGACCGATCCATTTGTGTAACACCGCACGCACTCTCTCACTGTTCCCCGATTACACTCGGTGACATTCACTTCACTCTCTAATATCCCGAATTCCGAAACATCCATCTAACATCCCACTTTATTGTCCACAGATTCCCAATGCGTTTTCTCCCTCTGTGGATGGCGCTGCTGCTCTCTGTCTGTCTGTCTGTCTGTCGGTGACGGGCGGGATGATCTCACCAACACTCTCATATCCCAGCAACAACAGGAATGGTTTATATTGGGAACTGGGAAATCTCCAGTGGGTGGGTGACACAACCGGGCTCCGTGTAGACTGACGTTAATCACACACACTCACTGAACAAACATCTACTTTTAACTCTTTTGTGTCCGGGCACAAAGTGCCACCCTCACGGAAAGGGCACCAGTCATCATGGGTGATGATATCCAGTCTATATGTTCTATCTAGTGGACAGTTAGTGCCGGGGGAGGGAGCAATCTACAGGCCTGGTAGAATCCGCACCATCTCTCCGCAATCTCGATAATCGTGAGCAGTCGCCTGAAATCCCAATGTTCAGTTTATTCGTTTCAATTGACGAGTGCATTTCGGGAATCTTCATTCATTTAATCTGACATGTTGAAAGATAGAAACATAGAAACATAGACAATAGGTGCAGGAGTAGAGCCATACGTCCATTCGAGCCTGCACCATTCGCCATTCATTATGATCATGGCTGATCATCCAACTCAGTATCCAGTACCTGCCTTCTCTCCATACCCCCTGATCCCTTTAGCCACAAGGGCCACATCTAACTCCCTCTTAAATATAGCCAATGAACTGTGGCCTCAACTACCTTCTGTGGCACAGAATTCCACAGATTCAGCACTCTCTGTGTGAAAAATGATTTTCTCATCTCGGTCCTAAAAGATTTCCCTCTTATCCTTAAACTGTGTGGCCCCTTGTTCTGGACTTCCCCAACATCGGGAACAAACTTCCTGCATCTAGCCTGTCCAGCCCCTTAAGAATTTTGTATGTTTCCATAAGATCCCCCCTCTATATTCTAAATTCTAGCGAGTACAAGCCGGGTCTATCCAGTCTTTCTTCATATGAAAATCCTGCCATCACAGGAATCAGTCTGGTGAACCTTCTCTGTACTCCCTCTATGGCAAGAATGACTTTCCTCAGATTAGGAGACCAAAACTGTACGCAATACTCCAGGTGTGGTCTCGCCAAGACCATGTACAACTGCAGTAGAACCTCCCTGATTTTATACTCAAATCATTTTGCTATGGATGCTAACATACCATTCGCTTTCTTAGAAACATAGACACATAGATGATGGATAGGATAGGTCGATGGCCACCACGTTGTCTAATCTCCTACATTCCTGGGCTTTCGAAGTGCCGAACCAGACCCTGTGGCAACCGTTCAATATGGTCTCTACCTTAGACTTGTAAAAGATCGGGAGAACATTCACCACCACACCGATGTCCTTTCTGCTCGACTCTAACACAGTCAAGTCGGTTGACTTTATTTATAATTCAATCAATTTGTTGGGTCCACGACAGATCTTCAGAAATATTCACGGCAAGGAACATAAAGTTGTTGACTCTCTCCACCATCGAACTGTGGATGAAGACAGGTTAATCGATCCTCGGCCTTCCTCTTCTAAAATCAGCAATATACCACTTGCCCGTGGGAAACACATTGACGAAGGGCGTGTGTGTGAGGTGTCGTGGATTGGACCAGGGGGATAGGATGGAATCCAGGTATGTGGAAAGTAATTCACTGGGGGCAAGAACACGCTGAAACAATGGGTCTACCTGGACAGTCAGAAGAAGCACGTTGGGACTGGGTTCCAAATGCTGTGCCTATTTTCAAGAATGGCTGCAAGGAACATGCGGGGAACTATAGGCCGGTAACGTTAACATCTGTAGTTGGTAAGTTGCTGGAGAGTATTCTGTGGGATAGGATATGAATGAATGAATGAATGAATGAATGAATGAATGAATGAATGAATGAATGAATGAACGAACGAATGAATGAATGAATGAATGAATGAATGAATGAATAAACGAATGAATGATGAATGAATGAATGAATGAATGAATGAATGAATGAATGAATGAATGAATGAATGAATGACTGAATGAATGAATGAATGAATGAATGATGGATGGGATTTATATAGCGCCTTTCTAATACTCAAGGCGCTTTTCATCGCATTATTCATTCACTCCTCAGTCACACTCGGTGGTGGTAAGCTACTTCTGTAGCCACAGCTGCCCTGGGGCAGACTGACGGAAGCGTGGTTGCCAATCTGCGCCTACGGCCCATCCGACCACCACAAAAAAATGAATGAATGAGTGAATGAGTGAATGAATGAATGAGTGAAGGAATGAATGAATGAATGAGTGAAGGAATGAATGAGTGAATTCATTGGGCAAGTAATCACATACAATGAATTTGCCTTGGTGAATTTACAGGCATTTGTGTGGGCAAGGGCTGATTAGGGACTGTCAGCATGGTTTTGTACGTTGGAGGTCGTGTCTCACAAATCTGATTGATTTTTTCGATGACGTGAGCAAAAAGGTTGATGAAAGCAGAGCTGTGGATGTTGTGTACATGGACTTTATAAAAAGAGGAATCGAACATAGGAGCAAAGAGGTCCTTCTGCAGTTGTACAGGGCCCTGTTGAGATCACACCTGGAGTATTGTGTGCAGTTTTGGGCTGTTGGCCTTCATAACATGAGGAGTTGAGTATAGGGGCAAAGAGGTCCTTCTGCATTTGTACGGTGCCCTAGTGAGACCACACCTGGAGTATTGTGTGCAGTTTTGGCCCGTTGGCCTTCATAAAAAGAGTAATTGAATATAGGAGCAAAGAGGCCCTTCTGCAGTTGTACAGGGCGCTGGTGAGACCACACCTGGTGTATTGTGTGCGGTTTTGGTCCCCTAATTTGAGGAAGGCCATTCTTGAAATTGAGGGAGCCCAGTGTACGTTCACCAGTTTAATTCCCGGGATGGCGGGCCTGTCATATCCTGACAGAATGGAGCGGCTGGGCTTGTACACTCTGGAGTTTAGAAGGATGAGAGGAGATCTCATTGAAACATAAAAGATTGTTAAGGGTTTGGACACGCTAGAGGCAGGAAACATGTTACCGATGTGGGGGGAATCCTGAACCAGGGGCCACAGTTTAAGAATAAGGGGTCGGCCATTTAGAACGAAGACGAGGAAACACTTTTTCTCATAGAGAGTTGTGAGTCTGTGGAATTATCTGCCTCAAAGGGCGGTGGACGCCAGTTCTCTGGATGCTTTCAAGAGTTTGATAGAGAGGGATCTTAAAATAGCGGAGTCAGGGGATATGGGGAGAAGGCAGGAACGGGGTCCTGATAGGGGATGATCAGCCATGATCACATTGAATGGCGGTGCTGGCTCGAAGGGACGAATGGCCTCTACTCATGCACCTATTGTCTATTGACTTCAGTAAGGCGTTCGATAAGGTGCCGCATGGTCGGCTGCACTGGAAGGTTAGATCGCGTGGGATCCAAAGAGAGACAGCTGAATGGATAGCAAATTAGCTCCATGGAAGGAATCAGAGAGTGATGGTGGAAGGTTGCTTCTCAGACTGGATGCCTGTGACTAGTGGTGTGCTGCCTCAGGGTTCAGTGCTGGGCCAGTTACTGTTTGTCATCTACATCAATGATTTGGATGAGAACATGCAGAGCAAGATTAGCAAGTTTGTTGATGATACAAAAGTGAGTGGTTTTGCAGATAGTGAAGATGGTGGTGCAGGCCCGTACGAAGCTTTTCAAAAAGGGGGTGGCATGACAGGATTACAAAAAACTCAACGTGAAATAATTTACGCACTGCGCACATCACGAGCGCGAAGTGTGAAGTCACTCGATGCCAAGGTCCAGGGCCCGCTTAAGCGTCCTGGAAGCTCAGGATTTTTAGATGCTTTCTGGTGCATTCTGAGCCTTGTTTTGGAGCATTTTTGACCAATATTTCAGAAATTTACAGGAATCTGAGGTAGCTTTTTCACACAAAGGGTGTATGTAACGAGCTGCCAGAGGAGGTAGTTAAGGCTGGGACTATCCTAATGTTTATGAGACATTTGGACACGTACATGGATAGGACAGATTTAGATGGATATATGGGCCAAACGCGTGTGAGTGGGACTAGTGTAGATGGGACATGTTGGTCGGTGTGGGCAACTTGGGCTGAAGGGCCTGTTTCCACAATGCATCATTCTATGAGTAAAAAGTGAAGAAGAAAAATGCATGTAGATAACTAGAGCAGATTTGATAGAGGAGTGAAATGTAAAGGCAGAGAGAGGTTTATGGGTGGAAAGGAACATAGGAAAGGAGGGGGGAGAGTGGGCTTGGGCAGATGGGTGAAGGGAAAATTGTCACAAACTGCTGCAGTAACTCAGCGGGTCAGGCAGCATCTGTGGAGAACATGGATAGGTGATATGTCACAGAGTGCTGGAGTAATTCAGTGGGTCAGGCAGCATCTCTGGAGAAAAGGTACAGATTATATTTCGGGTCAAGACCGTTCTTCAGTAATATTCATGATGTGACATGCATAGACATTCCTGAATGTTACCCAAACCATCGTGAGCTACTTTGTTACGGTGCTTGCCCTCTCCTATAACGTCTCTGCTGCCTTGGGTGATGCAGGACAGGACACGAGCTTTGGGGCACGGTGTGAAGCTGTTTCCATCTGTCCCAGCCTGGTAAATACTTGGATCGAGAGGATAAGGTGAGGATGTTTCTACTAGTGGGAGAGTCTAGGACCAGTGGCCACAGCCTCGGAATTAAAAGACATTCCTTTCGGAAGGAGATGACCAGGAATTTCTTAAGTCAGAGGGTGGTGAACTGTGGAATTCATTGCCACAGATAGCTGTGGAGGTCAAGTCAATGGACATTTTTCAGGAGGAGATTGATAGATTCTTGATTGATACGGGTTTCAGAGTTAATGGGGAGAAGGCAGGAGAATGGGTTTGAGAGGGAAAGATAGATAGAGGCATAGAGTGATACAGTGTGGAAACAGGCCCTTCGGCCAAGCATGTCCCATCTGCACTAGTCCCACCTGCCCACGTTTGATCCATATCCCTCCGAACCTGTCCTATCCATGTACCTGTCTAACTGTGCCTTGAATGTTGCGAAAGTCGCCGCCTCAACTACCTCCACTGGCAGCTTGTTCCATACACCTACCACCCTTTAAGTGAAAAACATACCCCACGGATTCCTATTAAATCTTTTGCCGTTCACCTTATGTCCTCTGCTCCTCGATTCACCTACACTAGGCAAAAGACTCAATCATATCTATTAAAATCATGATTTTATACACCTCTATTAGATCATCCCTCATCCTCCTGTGCTCCATGAAATAGAGTTCCAGCCTACTCAACCTCTCCTTATGGCTCTGGCCCTCTAGTCCTGGCAACATCCTCGTAAATCTTCACTGTACCCTTTCCAGTTGATGACATATTTCCTATAACATGGTGCCCAGAACTGAACACAATACTCTGAATGCGGCCTCACCAACTTCCTATGCAACTGCAACATGACTTTCCCAATTTCTATACTCAGCCTGACCCGCTGAGTTACTCCAGCACTCTGTGAAACGTCACAGTACAGGGCAAGATTAGAAAGTTTGTGGCGCGGCTCTGGCTGCAGCGGCTCTCCGGCAGTCCTGTTGGTTTTGTGTTTTTTGTGTTGTTTATTTTCGTTTTGGTTAGTCTAGTTTTGGTTTTTAGTTTCTGTTTGGGGGGGGGGGGTTGAAACAGGGCTTGCTGTCTCTCCCTGCGGGGGAATGCGACTTTTTTTCGTATTCCCCTTCTCTGCCTCCGTCTGCGCTGAGGCCTAATGGCGGAGCTGGCGACCTCGAGGCTCAGGAGGCAGAGCCCGCCAGGACTCGCACTGGGCTCGCTCCCGTGAGGACGGCCCAGCTCGGGGCTGGAACAAGGCTTCCGTGAGGGACTGTGACGCTCCCGTGAGGACGGCCGGCCCGAGGAAGGAACGGTGCTCCCGTCGGAGTGGCCGAGCTCGGGGAGGTACGGCGTTCCCAGCCCGAGGGAGGAACGGCGCCCAGTCGGGGCGGCCCAGCCCGAGGGAGAAGCGGTCCCCAGTCGGGGCGGCCCAGCCCGAGGGAGGAGCGGCGCCCGGTCGGGGCGGCCCAGCCCGAGGGAGGAGCGGCGCCCATGTCGGGGCGGCCCAGCCCGAGGGAGAAGCGGTCCCCAGTCGGGGCGGCCCAGACCGAAGGAGGAGCGGCGCCCGGGCGGGGCGGCCCAGCCCGACGGAGGGGCGGCGCCCCGTCGGGGCGGCCCAGACCGTGGGAGGAGCGGCGCCCAGTCGGGGCGGCCCAGCCCGAGGGAGGAGCGGTGCCCATGTCGGGGCGGCCCAGCCCGAGGGAGGAGCGGCGCCCGGTCGGGGCGGCCCAGCCCGAGGGAGGAGCGGCGCCCAGTCGGGGCGGCCTGGCGCGAGGCTGAGACAGTAACGGCACTCACGTGAGGGCGATCCGGCTCAGGGCTGGAACGGTGCTCCGGTGGCTTGGACGGTGTTCTGGCGGTGGTGGCCTGAGTCCGGGGTTCGGCCGCGGGCCAGCGGCTGCGTCAGCAGGATTGGTGGGCGGCAGCTTCGACCATCCCGGGCCGCGGTGATTGAGCCGCGGGACAGTTTTTTAACATCGCCCGGGGGGTATCGCCTCAGCGCAGAGGGAGAAGAGGAGGGAAGAGACTGGAGACCAAAGACTTTTGCCTCCATCACAGTGAGGAGATGTTGGGTGGACTCATTGTGGCGGATGTTAATATGGGTTTATTGTTGTTTTTTACTGTATTGTATTGTATGTATGACTGCTTCAATTTCGTTCAGACTTCGGTCTGAATGACAATAAAGGTTATCTAATCTAATCTAAAAAAATTGATACAGAAGTGAGTGATTTTGCAGATAGTGAAGATGGTTGTGAACGATTGCAGCAGGATCTGGATCAATTAGCCAGGTGGGCAGAGGAATGGTTGATGGTTGCATGGTTCCTTGAAGGTCGTGTCGCAGGTATATCAGGTGGTCAAAAGTATTTTGGCACTTTGACCTTCATCAGTCAGAGTATTGAGTATAGAAGTTGGGAGGTCATGTTGCAGTTGTATAAGATGTCGGTTAGATCTTATTTCGAATATTGTGTTCAGTTCTGGGCGCCATGTTATAGGAAAGATGTCAAACTGTAAATAGTCCAGAGATCCCCATCCTGCATCAGTCCAATCAGGGTTGTTTTATCCGCAAACTTGAGAAGCTTGACAGAGGTGTCAGTGGAGGTGCAGTCATTGGTGTGGCGAGAGTAGAGGAGAGGGGAGAGTACGCATCTTGCGGTGCTCCTATGCTGAGGGTTTGCGGGTCCGAGATATGCTTTCCCGTCTCACATGCTGCTTCCTGTCTGTCAGAAAGCGGGCGATCCACCGACAGAGGGGTTCAGGCACAGTCAACTCAGAAAGTCTGGAGCGTAGTAGATCTGGCACAATGGTGTTGAATGCAGAGCTAAAATCAACAAACACAATCCTCGCTTAGGTCCCCTGGAGGTCTAGGTGCTGGAGGATGAAGTGTGGCCCAAATTGACTGCATCATCCACAGATCTATTGGCCCAATTTGCAAAATGCAGAGAGTCCAGCAGAGGGGTTGTGATATTTTTCAGCTTGGCCAGCACAAGCCTTTCAACCATCTCCATGACTACATAGGTCAATGCGACAAGACTGTAGTCGTTAAGACCAGTAATCCTTACCTTTTTGGGTACAGGGACATTAGTGGAGACTTTGAAGCAGGCAGGGACAGTGCATCTTTGCAGGTACTGGTTAAAAATGAATAATTGGGTGTGAAGTGTTGGTGGGGGTGCGAAAGGGTCCACTCTCTTCATTACTGGAGTCTTGCTTTAAGTAGGTGTGAGGTGGTGAATGGGAAATTAAGGGTGCAGGGTTAATACTTTGCAGACTGGGGCCTGGCTGTGTTTGTTGGGGAGGGGGTACCATGGTTACATTTCTAATTTTCAAACATGCAGTAAAACTCATTCAGGTAGTTCGTCAGCTCACAATTATCCAAAGAGCGGGGGGCTTTACTCTTATAGCTGGTGATTTCTTGCACGCCCTTCCAAACTGAAGAAGAGTCACTAGCTGAGTACCTGCTCCTCAACATCTCAGAGTACCTTTCCTTGGCAGCTCCGATTCCTCTTCTCAGCTCTTTATCGATCAGTCTATCTTTTAACTCTTTAACGATTAGGCTATCGGCTTAACGCATATTTGCCCCCACCCCCCCCCCCCCCACCCCCGATCTTGAAATGGAAATGTTACATCTGTATATAATGATCCCATTAAAATGTATATTTATGTCACAAACTATGGAATTCATATTTTTCAGAATTATCATTATTAAGGAAAAGAATGGAGTTCCAATTGTTTGATATTATTTGATATTGTTTTAAATTATTCATATGGAGGAGAAAATATAATAGCTCTAAAACCTACCTTAATTTTGCAATCTCACTAAAGATAATCCCCTTTCCCTCTTCCCTCCACCATTTCTCTCTCCACTCCCTTCCCCTCTCTCTCTCCCCCTCCCACACCCCCCCCCCCTCTTTCTGGCAGGGGGGACGAAGATGAAGGTGGCATGGGGCCAGTGGGGTGGCGTGGGCCCAGTAGGGGGTCAGCAGCGGTTGTGTGGACCCAGCGGGTGTGGTGTGGGCCCAGCGGGGGTGGTGTGGGCCCAGTGGGGGCCAGCAGGGGTGGTCAGCAGGGGTGGTGTGGAACCAGCGGTGGTGGCCTGGGCGCAGCGGGGGTGGCGTTTATTCCTTTCAAAACGGAAACCTTTGTTACTGCCAAACAATTGATTTCCAGAGATTACTTCATGGCTTTCATCGATTTAAAGATGCTTACTATTCGGTGCCTATGCGGAAGGATCACAGACGTTATTTAAAATTTAACTGGATGGGGTGCCCTGGCAGTATAGCACTACCGAAAGGAATACTATCCGCCCCCAGACTATTTACCAACATTTTGAAACCAGCCCTAACGTTTCTTCGGAAACAAAAACATTTAGTCATGGATTACCGACATGACATATTAATTTTGGGGAAAACTTTGGAATTAGCCAAAATAGCTGTATCAGCCACCAAACAATTGTTTGAGAAATTGGGGTTTATCATCCATCCAGTTAAATCTAAGATAACACCTTCCACCACTGTGGACTACTTGGGGTTCACCTTTAACTTAGTTCACATGTCGGTAACTTTACCAACGGACAAGGCAACAGACTTAACTGAGACCTGCAACAACCTCATTGACATCAGTGGACCATCTATTTGACTGGTAGCAAGGGTAATTGGCAATTTGTGGCTGCTTTTCTAGCCACACAGTTTTGATTTTTGTATTACAAAAAAATTTACAAAGGGCAAAGGTAAAAGCACTCAAAATCAATACTGGTCATTTCGATAGGCCAATGAAGCTACCAATCAAAGCAATTACGGAATTACAATGGTGGAGGGAAAACATTCGGCATTGTTCCAGCCCTATCATTGTCAGCAACCATTCAGTGCTGCTACAAACTGATGCCGGTGCTCATGGTTGGGGTGCTACTAATTCCATCTCTAGTTGTGGAGGTAGATGGGATGCACAAGAGGCATCATTACTTCAGATACATGTCATAAACTGCTTGGAAACGTTCAATGGTCTAAAATCATAATGTTCAGAAATGCATCACCTGCATGTTAGACTACAGATTGATAACACCACCGTGGTGGCATATATTAACTATATGGGTGAAATCAAATCGGTATCATGTGATAATCCGGCTAACACAATTTGGCAATGGTGTATACAGAAAGGTATTTCGATATCAGCTAGTTACCTACCAGGAAACCTCAAATTCAGTGGCAGACACCAGGTCACGCAAATTCAATGACAACATCGAATGGATGTTGGACCGCAAAGTGTTTGCTGATATTGTAGCACGATATCAAACATCAGATATCGATCTATTTGCATCTCAGCTTAATCATCAGTTGCTAAACTATGTTTCTTGGGAATCAGAGACTGGGGCATCTGCGATGGATGCCTTCTCGCTGCATTGGGGGAAATAGTTTTTTCTATGTATTTCTGCCTCATCAGTCCTGTATTACGCACAATTGATTCTTTTAATTGATTCTTTGATTCTTTTAATGACCACACAGCCAGGCTGGTGGAATTTGTTATGCCAATGAAGCCAAGAATAAAAGAATACAAACATGACAATAATAAATAGCTTTAACATAAAAACATACCCCCACAATGGTTCCCATTATGGGGGAAGGCACAAAGTCCAGTCCCCATCCCCATGTCCACCCATAGTCGGGCCTATTGAGGCCTCCACAGTTGCCTCTACGGAGGCCCGATGTTCCAGGCCGTTCTTGCCGGGTGATGTTGTTCCGGCATCGGGTTAGTCCTCTCAGCGGCCTGGGATTCCTGGAACGGCCGCCTCCTTACTCGAGACCGTGGCTTGAGAGGGAAAGATAGATAGAGGCATAGAGTGATACAGTGTGGAAACAGGCCCTTCGGCCAAGCATGTCCCATCTGCACTAGTCCCACCTGCCCACGTTTGATCCATATCCCTCCGAACCTGTCCTATCCATGTACCTGTCTAACTGTGCCTTGAATGTTGCGAAAGTCGCCGCCTCAACTACCTCCACTGGCAGCTTGTTCCATACACCTACCACCCTTTAAGTGAAAAACATACCCCACGGATTCCTATTAAATCTTTTGCCGTTCACCTTATGTCCTCTGCTCCTCGATTCACCTACACTAGGCAAAAGACTCAATCATATCTATTAAAATCATGATTTTATACACCTCTATTAGATCATCCCTCATCCTCCTGTGCTCCATGAAATAGAGTTCCAGCCTACTCAACCTCTCCTTATAGCTCTGGCCCTCTAGTCCTGGCAACATCCTCGTAAATCTTCACTGTACCCTTTCCAGTTTGATGACATATTTCCTATAACATGGTGCCCAGAACTGAACACAATACTCTGAATGCGGCCTCACCAACTTCCTATGCAACTGCAACATGACTTCCCAATTTCTATACTCAGCCTGACCCGCTGAGTTACTCCAGCACTCTGTGAAACGTCACAGTACAGGGCAAGATTAGAAAGTTTGTGGCGCGGCTCTGGCTGCAGCGGCTCTCCGGCAGTCCTGTTGGTTTTGTGTTTTTTGTGTTGTTTATTTTCGTTTTGGTTAGTCTAGTTTTGGTTTTTAGTTTCTGTTTGGGGGGGGGGGTTGAAACGGGGCTTGCTGTCTCTCCCTGCGGGGGAATGCGACTTTTTTCGTATTCCCCTTCTCTGCCTCCGTCTGCGCTGAGGCCTAATGGCGGAGCTGGCGACCTCGAGGCTCAGGAGGCAGAGCCCGCCAGGACTCGCACTGGGCTCGCTCCCGTGAGGACGGCCCAGCTCGGGGCTGGAACAAGGCTTCCGTGAGGGACTGTGACGCTCCCGTGAGGACGGCCGGCCCGAGGAAGGAACGGTGCTCCCGTCGGAGTGGCCGAGCTCGGGGAGGTACGGCGTTCCCAGCCCGAGGGAGGAACGGCGCCCAGTCGGGGCGGCCCAGCCCGAGGGAGAAGCGGTCCCCAGTCGGGGCGGCCCAGCCCGAGGGAGGAGCGGCGCCCGGTCGGGGCGGCCCAGCCCGAGGGAGGAGCGGCGCCCATGTCGGGGCGGCCCAGCCCGAGGGAGAAGCGGTCCCCAGTCGGGGCGGCCCAGCCCGAGGGAGGAGCGGCGCCCCGTCGGGGCGGCCCAGCCCGAGGGAGGAGCGGCGCCCAGTCGGGGCGGCCCAGCCCGAGGGAGGAGCGGCGCCCAGTCGGGGCGGCCCAGCCCGAAGGAGGAGCGGCGCCCGGGCGGGGCGGCCCAGCCCGAGGGAGGAGCGGCGCCCCGTCGGGGCGGCCCAGACCGTGGGAGGAGCGGCGCCCAGTCGGGGCGGCCTGGCGCGAGGCTGAGACAGTAACGGCACTCACGTGAGGGCGATCCGGCTCAGGGCTGGAACGGTGCTCCGGTGGCTTGGACGGTGTTCTGGCGGTGGTGGCCTGAGTCCGGGGTTCGGCCGCGGGCCAGCGGCTGCGTCAGCAGGATTGGTGGGCGGCAGCTTCGACCATCCCGGGCCGCGGTGATTGAGCCGCGGGACAGTTTTTTAACATCGCCCGGGGGGTATCGCCTCAGCGCAGAGGGAGAAGAGGAGGGAAGAGACTGGAGACCAAAGACTTTTGCCTCCATCACAGTGAGGAGATGTTGGGTGGACTCATTGTGGCGGATGTTAATATGTGTTTATTGTTGTTTTTTACTGTATTGTATTGTATGTATGACTGCTTCAATTTCGTTCAGACTTCGGTCTGAATGACAATAAAGGTTATCTAATCTAATCTAAAAAAAATGATACAGAAGTGAGTGATTTTGCAGATAGTGAAGATGGTTGTGAACGATTGCAGCAGGATCTGGATCAATTAGCCAGGTGGGCAGAGGAATGGTTGATGGTTGCATGGTTCCTTGAAGGTCGTGTCGCAGGTATATCAGGTGGTCAAAAAGTATTTTGGCACTTTGGCCTTCATCAGTCAGAGTATTGAGTATAGAAGTTGGGAGGTCATGTTGCAGTTGTATAAGATGTTGGTGAGGTCGGATTTAGAATATTGCGTTCAGTTCTGGGCACCATGTTATAGGAAAGATGTCAAACTGAAAATAGTACAGTGATCCCCATCCTGCATCAGTCCA
The DNA here is from genome assembly GCF_010909765.2 of Amblyraja radiata. NCBI lineage: Eukaryota > Metazoa > Chordata > Chondrichthyes > Rajiformes > Rajidae > Amblyraja > Amblyraja radiata. The sequence continues at coordinate 74,889 of NW_022630622.1, read as the reverse complement.
ATCAGGGTTGTTTTATCCGCAAAATTGAGAAGCTTGACAGAGGTGTCAGTGGAGGTGCAGTCATTGGTGTGGCGAGAGTAGAGGAGAGTGGAGAGTACGCATCTTGGGGTGCTCCTATGCTGAGGGTTTGCGGGTCCGAGATATGCTTTCCCGTCTCACATGCTGCATAAGCAGACATCCTGTCTGTCAGAAAGCGGGCGATCCACCGACAGAGGGGTTCAGGCACAGTCAACTCAGAAAGTCTGGAGCGTAGTAGATCTGGCACAATGGTGTTGAATGCAGAGCTAAAATCAACAAACACAATCCTCGCTTAGGTCCCCTGGAGGTCTAGGTGCTGGAGGATGAAGTGTAGCCCAAATTGACTGCATCATCCACAGATCTATTGGCCCAATTTGCAAAATGCAGAGAGTCCAGCAGAGGGGTTGTGATATTTTTCAGCTTGGCCAGCACAAGCCTTTCAACGGTCTCCATGACTACATAGGTCAGTGCGACAAGACTGTAGTCGTTAAGACCAGTAATCCTTACCTTTTGGTGTACAGGAACATTAGTGGAGACTTTGAAGCAGGCACGGACAGTGCATCTTTGCAGGTACTGGTTAAAAATGAATAATTGGGTGTGAAGTGTTGGTGGGGGTGCGAAAGGGTCCACTCTCTTCATTACTGGAGTCTTGCTTTAAGTAGGTGTGAGGTGGTGAATGGGAAATGAAGGGTGCAGGGTTAATACTTTGCAGACTGGGGTCTGGCTGTGTTCGTTGGGGAGGGGGTACCAGGGTTACATTTCTAATTTTCAAACATGCAGTAAAACTCATTCAGGTAGTTCGTCAGCTCACAATTATCCAAAGAGCGGGGGCTTTACTCTTATAGCTGGTGATTTCTTGCACGCCCTTCCAAACTGAAGAAGAGTCACTAGCTGAGAACTTGTTCCTCAACTTCTCAGAGTACCTTTCCTTGACAGCTCCGATTCCTCATCTCAGCTCTATATCGATCAGTCTGTCTTTTAACTCTTTAACGATTAGGCTATCGGCTTAACGCATATTTGCCCCCCACCACCCCACCCCCGATCTTGAAATGGAAATGTTACATCTGTATATAATGATCCCATTAAAATGTATATTTATGTCACAAACTATGGAATTCATATTTTTCAGAATTATCATTATTAAGGAAAAGAAAGGAGTTCCAATTGTTTGATATTATTTGATCTTGTTTAAAATTATTCATATGGAGGAGAAAATATAATAGCTCTAAAACCTACCTTAATTTTGCAATCTCACTAAAGATAATCCCCTTTCCCTCTTCCCTCCACTATTTCTCTCTCCACTCCCTTCCCCTCTCTCTCTCCCCCTCCCACATCCCCCCTCTTTCTGGCAGGGGGGACGAAGATGAAGGTGGCATGGGGCCAGTGGGGTGGCGTGGGCCCAGTAGGGGGTCAGCAGCGGTAGTGTGGGCCCAGCGGGGGTGGCGTGAGCCCAGCGGGGGTGGCTTGGGCCCAGTGGGGGCCAGCAGGGGTGGTCAGCAGGGGTGGTGTGGAACCAGCGGTGGTGGCCTGGGCCCAGCGGGGGTGGCGTTTATTCCTTTCAAAACGGAAGCCTTTGTTACTGCCAAACAATTGATTTCCAGAGACTACTTCATGGCTTTCATCGATGTAAAGATGCTTACTATTCGGTGCCTATGCGGAAGGATCACAGACGTTATTTAAAATTTAACTGGATGGGGTGCCCTGGCAGTATAGCACTACCGAAAGGAATACTATCCGCCCCCAGACTATTTACTAACATTTTGAAACCAGCCCTAACGTTTCTTCGGAAACAAAAACATTTAGTCATGGATTACCGACATGAGATATTAATTTTGGGAAAAACTTTGGAATTAGCCAAAATAGCTGTATCAGCCACCAAACAATTGTTTGAGAAACTGGGGTTTATCATCCATCCAGTTAAATCTAAGATAACACCTTCCACCACTGTGGACTACTTGGGGTTCACCTTTAACTTAGTTCACATGTCGGTAACTTTACCAACGGACAAGGCAACAGACTTAACTGAGGCCTGCAACAACCTCATTGACATCAGTGAACCATCTATTTGACTGGTAGCAAGGGTAATTGGCAATTTCTGGCTGCTTTTCCAGCCACACAGTTTTGATCTTTGTATTACCAAAAAATTTACAAAGGGCAAAGGTAAAAGCACTCAAAATCAATACTGGTCATTTCGATAGGCCAATGAAGCTACCAATCAAAGCAATTACGGAATTACAATGGTGGAGAGAAAACATTCGGCATTGTTCCAGCCCTATCATTGTCAGCAACCATTCAGTGGTGCTACAAACTGATGCCAGTGCTCATGGTTGGGGTGCTACTAATTCCATCTCTAGTTGTGGAGGTAGATGGGATGCACAAGAGGCATCATTACTTCAGACACATGTCATAAACTACTTGGAAACGTAGTTCAATGGTCTAAAATCATACTGTTCAGAAATGCATCACCTGCATGTTAGACTACAGATTGATAACACCACCGTGGTGGCATATATTAACTATATGGGTGAAATCAAATCGGTATCATGTGATAATCCGGCTAACACAATTTGGCAATGGTGTATACAGAAAAGTATTTGGATATCAGCTAGTTACCTACCAGGAAACCTCAAATTCAGTGGCAGACACCAGGTCACGCAAATTCAATGACAACATCGAATGGATGTTGGACCGCAAAGTGTTTGCTGATATTGTAGCACGATATCAAACACCAGATATCGATCTATTTGCATCTCGGCTTAATCATCAGTTGCTAAACTATGTTTCTTGGGAATCAGAGACTGGGGCATCAGCGATGGATGCCTTCTCGCTGCATTGGGGGAAATAGTTTTTTCTATGCATTTCTGCCTCATCAGTCCTGTATTACGCAAAATTGATTCTTTTAATTGATTATTTGATTCTTTTAATGACCACACAGCCAGGCTGGTCGAATTTGTTATGCCAATGCAGCAAAGAATAAAAGAATACAAACATGACAATAATAAATAGCTTTAACATAAAAAACATCCCCCCACAATGGTTCCCATTATGGGGGAAGGCACAAAGTCCAGCCCCCATCCCCATGTCCACCCATAGTCGGGCTTATTGAGGCCTCCACAGTTGCCTCTACGGAGGCCCGATGTTCCAGGCCGTTCTTGCCGGGTGATGTTGTTCCGGCATCGGGTTAGTCCTCTCAGCGGCCTGGGATTCCGGGAACGGCCGCCTCCTTACTCGAGACCGTGGCTTCCGGAGCCGACAAGGCCGCGCCGAATGGAGCTCAACTGGCGATCTCATCGAGAGATCCCAGGCTCCCGATGTAAAGTTCAGCGCCGCCGCCCGCAGCCGCTCCACAGACCCACAGCTCAGCAACGGACCCAGCTCACCGCAGTTCCAGCCGGCGACCCAGGCAAGGCATCGCCCGCCACGCAATGGCGCTCCAGCGCTGCACCGCCGTCCTCACACCCACAGCTCCGCCACCGCCCCGCCACCGCCATGCCCGGCGATGCCCCTCAGGAAACGGTCCCCTCAGGAACGCCGCTTCCGCGAGGCCGGTCGAAGTGCAGCCCGGAGAAAAGCTGCATCTCCGACCAGGTAGGGACCCTGAAAATTAGTTTCCCCCTCCCCCCCCATCCCCCACACATAAAAAGCTAGAATTCCTCAAAACAAAACACTAAACTAACTAAAAATAAGAAAAAATATGAAATAAACAGACAGCTGCAGGCTAGGCAGCCATACCCCTACAGGTCGGCCTGAACACAAAATACAACAAGACTCGGCGTCTGGTATTTTGGTAGTGTCCGATTGGCCGACTGAACCATGGTTCCCTGTGATTCTTGTTATGGTTTTAGAACCATGCATCTCCGTTCCGAAACGACCAGATTTGTTGGTTCATCCCGTAATGGGGGAAAGCCATCCATGCCATAATAGGACACATTTGCTGATTTGTAGAATCTTAAGAAACCATTTCTGTACCAGGGACCAACGGACTGAACGATGAACATATCGGGTCTACATCAGGAAGTGGGAGAAACTGTTCAAGGAACAACATCACTTACCGTACGACGAACATGACCTCTGTGCTGGAATTCCTGGCTAGCCCCACTATGATGAGGTGCTCAGTTAAAGTGCCATAAACTGCGCCAGAAGTGCCCTTACAGCATTTATGTGGCAAAGATCAGAGCATCATTCTGTCGGGACCCACCCCTGGTAACTAAACTTATGAGGGATATTTTAATATTAATCCCCAAGGACAAGATATTCCCAAATATGGAATGTGAATATAGTCCTAACATTACTGAGGAATTGGTCACCAGCAACAGCTTTGTCCCTGCATAGACTAACATATAAAATAGTCATGCGATGGCATTGGTCTCAGCACATAGAGGTCAGTCGTTACATAAACTAAGGCTGAATAGTATCATCTCTTCAACGAGTAAAATAACCTTTTAAATCCACTAATTCGTTAAACAGAACAGACCGGGAACGTCAGGCCATTCAGTGCATACCCAATAGATGATTGTCTATGCATTATGAGACATTAATTCTTATACGTAGAGAACACTAAACAGCTCAGAGGCAATGAGATGGCATTACTGATCAGCCACTAACAGGCCCATAATAGGGTATCGGTACAAACAATTTCCAGACGGCTGAAACAGGTTTTAACGGCTGCTGGGGTGGTTACTATCATATTCAAATCTCAAACCACTAGGGCTGCAGCTACATCGGCAGCAAAGGAATTGGCCGTACCTATGGACCAAATCATGGGAACAGCAGGATAGTCAGAAGAGAAAACTTCTCAACAATATTACAATAAACCAATGGTTAAACCTGTGGTGACATTTGCAGAATCAATTTTAAGTTCTGTATCATGTTTAACCTCATACGATAGGGGCTATAATTTTGTTAGTTAATAAGTTCATCATGGGTTTTCAATGTTTGAATACGTTAAAACAATTTCTCCCTTAGTCAATTAAGGCAGACGCGAGGCATGGACTCGTTTCCACGGCATGAAATCACAGAGCTTTAAAATCTTCACGTAGTCACTCACGTGACTCCGAAGTAAAATAGTAAGATTAAACGAGAACTTACCAGTTTGAACTTTGATCTTTATTTTATGATGAGTAACGTTGAGGGATAACGTGCCCTCCGCTCCCACCCACGTTCATAAAGTTCAACTGGTATCCTTTTTCTCTAATCTTACTATGTTCAGTTCATTACTGTTATCTGCGATTTCACACCGCTGCTTTGAAGAATGAGACGCATGCGTCCTGGCGGGTTCTTCACGTAATCCCTCGACGTTACACCTCATAAATTAAAGATCAAACTTCAAACTGGTAGTTCTAGTTTAATCTTACTATTATAAAATCGAACCTGCCTCCACCCCTTCCACTGGAAGCTCATTCCACACAGCTACTACTCTCTGAGTAAAGAAGTCCCCCCTCAGGTTACCCCTAAACTTCTATCCCTTAATTCTCAAATCATGTCCTCTTGTTTGAATCCTCCCTACTCTCAATGGGAAACGTTTATCCACGCCAACTCTGTCTATCCCTCTCATCATTTTAAATACCTCTATCGAGTCCCCCCTTCACCTTCTGTGCTCCAAAGAATAAAGACATAATTTGTTCAACCTTTCTCTGTAACTTAGAGATATCATGATATACTCAGAGCTGCCAGTTATTTTCTAGCATTTCAATATTCTAGTACCTGAAAATCAGTATTTTGCTGAGGAAATCAATATTTTTACGTGCTGCCATTTTGCTGAATTAAAAATATTTTTTAAATTTATTAAAGATAAGGATAAGCGTACAGAGGAGATTTACTAGAATGCTGCCTGGGTTTGATGTGTTAGCCTTTATTAATCAGAGCATTGGGTGAAGAATTTGGGATGTAATGTTAAAATTGTACAAGGCATTGGTGAGACCAATTCTGGAGTATGGTGTACAATTCTGGTTGTCTAATTATAGGAAAGATGTCAATAAAATAGAGACAGTACAGAGGAGATTTACTAGAATGTTGCCTGGGTTTCAACAACTAAGTTACAGAGAAAGGTTGAACAAGTTAAGTCTTTATTCTTTGGAGCACAGAAGGTTAAGGGGTGACTTGATAGAGGTATCTAAAATGATGAGAGGGATAAACAGAGTTGACGTGGACAAGCTTTTCCCATTGAGTAGGGAAGATTCAAACAAGAGGACATGACCTGAGGATTAAGGGACAGAAGTTTAGGGGTAACATGAGGGGGAACTTCTTTACTCAGAGAGTGGTAGCTGTGTGGAATGGGCTTCCAGAGGAAGTGGTGGAGGCAGGTTCGATTTTATCATTTAAAAATAAATTGGATAGGTATATGGACGGGGAAGGAATGGAGGGTTATGGTCTGAGTGCAGGTAGATGGGACTAGGAGAGAATAAGTGTTCCGCACGGACTAGAAGGGCTGAGTTCGCCTGTTTCCGTGCTGTCATTGTTAAATGGTTATACAAGACTAAGTGGGCCCCGTTGGGTCCCAATTTCACACAGGACGGCTGGTCCCCCAACGAAATGTTCCACCTCCCCACCTATTCCAATATTGGTGGCCAGTGGGGTGGCTTTCTGGAGTGCTGGTATGGGTTCTTGAGGTGGCAGCTCAGTCCCTCAAGCCTGCTGGCCGCTCACTCATGGCTGGTGGGCTGGCAGTTGACATTACTTTTCCTTGAAATTCCATTTCAAGCAGGGTGCTAGGCCACCAAATTCAAATCCATGTTCCTACCATTTCAAGCACGGTGCAAGGCCACCAAATTCAAGTGCAGTTTCTTACCACTATGACCAGGGTGCGAGGCCGCCGAACCCATGTGCAGTTTCCAACCACCTCAAGCAGGATGCAAGGCCACCGAATTCAAGTGCGGTTGCATACCACTTCAAGCTGGATCCAAGGCTACCAAATTCAAGTGCGGTTTCATACCACTCTCAACAGGGTGCAAGGCCACCAAATTCAGTGCAGTTTCATACCACTTCAAGCAGGACCCAAGGCCACCAAATTCAAATGCAGCTTCATACCATTTCATGCAGGGTGAAACCACCATAAAACCACACAAAACATCCAACTCACTGTTCAGTTGACATTCAGTGTGTTCAGTTGATTCACAGCTCAGACAGAGTCATGACCTCACACTCTCACATCATGCAGAGGCTGAGCCACACCAACACTTCCGGTTTTATAACCCCTCCCCCTGAAAAGTTGTGGCTTTCAGGGCGTGATTGACAGGATAGAGATTTTCGACATTTTTTAAACACTAATAACACTTCTATTTTTAATTGATGGGAAGAATTCCCTGCACATGCTCAGCGGAGGGGGGACTGAGTAAGATGGCCAAAAATCACAGCCGTAAGTGGTAGCGTTTTATCTAAAATTGATATACAGTGCAAACAGAAAGTAAGTGCATTTGCAGTACTACCTTTTAACTTCAAGCCAAATACCCAAGCCGGCATTTGAAGAAAGTAGTGCCTTTCATGCCACCATTTGCAGTAAGTAGTGCCTTTCAACTTCAAGCCAATGAACCCACACCACCATTTGCAGTAAGTAGTGCCTTTCAACTTCAAGCCAATGCACCCACACGACCATTTGCAGTAAGTAGTGCCTTTCAACTTCAAGCCAATGCACCTACACCACCATTTGCAGTAAGTAACGCCTTTCAACTTCAAGCCAAAGCACACAAGCCACCATTTGCAGTAAGCAGTGCCTAACAACTGCAAGCCATATCACCCAAGTCACCATTTGCAGTAAGTAGTGCCTTTCAACCTCATGCCACCATTTGCAGTAAGTAATAATAATAATACATTTTATTTATGGGCGCCTTTCAAGAGTCTCAAGGACGCCTTACAAAATTCAACAAAAGTAAAAAAACATATAGTCCGAGTAAAATAAATAATAAAGACATCACCAGTACACAAATTAAAGACAGGATTAAATCCAAAGGCGAAGACTCAGAAACACAATGTAACCATATAACCATATAACAATTACAGCATGGAAACAGGCCATATCGGCCCTACAAGTCCGTGCCGAACAATTATTTTCCCTTAGTCCCACCTGCCTGCACTCATACCATAACCCTCCATTCCCTTCTCATCCATATGCCTATCCAATTTATTTTAAAATGATACCATCGAGCCTGCCTCCACCACTTCCACTGGAAGCTCATTCCACACCGCTACCACTCTCTGAGTAAAGAGGTTCCCCCTCATGTTACCCCTAAACTTCTGTCCCTTAATTCTGAAGTCATGTCCTCTTGTTTGAATCTTCCCTATTCTCAAAGGGAAAAGCTTGTCCACATCAAATCTGTCTATCCCTCTCATCATTTTAAAGACCTCTATCAAGTCCCCCCTTAACCTTCTGCGCTCCAGAGAATAAAGACCTAACTTATTCAACCTTTCTCTGTAAGTTAGTTGTTGAAACCCAGGCAACATTCTAGTAAATCTCCTCTGTACTCTCTCTATTTTGTTGACATCCTTCCTATAATTGGGCGACCAATGTGAGGAGAGAGCAGCAGCAGCCAAAGCGCGCCAGCGTCCACTCTCCCCTCACGACAGCCATCATGGACACACACAAAAATAATAATTACATACACAGAAATCATCCCCCCACAATGGTTACCACTGTGGGGGAAGACACAATGTCCAGTCCCATCCCGAGTTCACCCATAGTCAAGCCTATTGAGGCATCCACAGTTGCCTCTACGGAGGCCCGATGTTCCTGGCCGTTTTCGCCGGTAGCTGTTACCCCGGCGTCAGGAGGGTCCTCTCAGCGGCTGGGCCACCTGGAACGGCCGCTTCCCTGCCGGAGACCGCGGCTGCCGAAGCCGACAAGGCCGCGCCGGTTTGGAGCTCCCGGCTCCCGATGTAGAAGTCGGCGCCGCCCGCGGCTGGCCGCTCTACAGACCCGCAGACCAGAGGTGTTGAGCTCGACGGTCTCAGCTCACTGGAGCTCCAGCGCGTCGGTCCTGCGCTGTGCCGCCATCGGAGCTGAAGATGCTGGGCGGTCCCCGGCAGGACGGGTCAGCAGGGCAGCCTGGAGAAAAAGCTGCCCCACCGACCAGGTAGGGACCTAGAAATATCGTTGTCCCCTTCCCCCAACATTAAAAAGTCTATTCTCCCACAAACAAGGCACGGGACTCACTAAAAACTACAAAACTAGTGATTTAAACGGACGGCTGCTGGTTAGCAGCCGTTCCCCAAGATGGCTCCTCCTCCTCGAAGGCCGTGTAGTGCCTTTCAACTTCAAGCAATGCACCCACGCCACCAGTTGCAGTAAGTAGTACCTTTCAACTTTAAGCCAAAGCACCCAAGACACCACTTGCAGTAAGTAGTCCCTTTCAAATTCAAGTCAAAGCACCCAAGCCACCATTTGCAGTAAGTAGTGCCTTTCAACTTCATGCTACCATTTGCAGTTCGTGCCTTTCAACTTCAAGCCAAAGCACAAAAGCCACCATCTGCAGTAAGTAGTGCCTATCAACTTCAAGCCATATCACCCAAGCCACCATTTGCAATAAGTAATGCCTTTCAACTTCAAGCCAAAGCACCCAAGCCACCATTTGCAGTAAGTAGTGCCTTTCAACTTCAAGCCAAAGCACCCAAGCCACCATTTGCAGTAAGTAGTGACCTTCAACCTCAAGTCAAAGCACCCAAGCCACTATTTACAGGAAGTAGTGCCTTTCAACTTCAAGCCAAAGCACCCAAACAACCATTTGCAGGCAGTGCCTTTTTACTTGAAACAAACCATATTTTCATTTTCAAACCACATTAAGGGTACGCACAGTGGTGTAGACATTTGTTCAGTGTTATTCAGAGCTCATAGAGACGTGACCCTTTGCTTCATCCACCTTGCAGAGACCGAGTGAGGCTCACCACTTCCTGGTTTTATATTTAATCCCCCTCCCTCACGCAGGTGCAGCAGAGAGAATGGTGATTTTTTTAAAAACTTCAAGCCAAAGCACCCAAGCCACCATTTGCAGTAAGTATTGACTTTCAACATCAAGCCAAAACACCCAAGCCGCTATTTGCAGTAAGTAGTGCATTTCAACTTCAAGCAAAGCACCCAAGCCACTATTTGCAGTAAGTAGTGCCTTTCAACTTCAAGCCACAGCTCCCAAGCCACCATTTGCTGCATGTAGTGCCTTTCAATATCGTCAAAGCACCCAAGCCACCATTTGCAGTAAGTAGTGCCTTTTAACTTCAAGCCAAAGCACACAAACAACCATTTGCAGGCAATGCCTTTTTACTTCAAACAAACCATATTTTCATTTTCAAACCACATTAAGGATACTCAGTGGTGTAGACATTTGTTCAGTTTTATTCAGAGCTCATAGAGACGTGACCCTTTGCTTCATCCACCTTGCAGAGACTGAGTGAGGCACACCACTTCCTGGTGTTATATTCCCTCCTTCTCCCTCAAGCAGATGCAGCAGAGTGTATCAGAACAGAACGAAGAGGAGGACTCAAATGCAGGCTCAGACAGGGCAGATCAGTATTCAGAGTTTAATCGGTCCAAGTCGATTCACAGGTAAGCAAAAACGGAAGCAACAGTACATTCTAGGAGCAGGCAAAAACAATGGTCGAAAAACAGGCAATGGTCGAGATAACAAGGTCAAAAGATTTCTAGAGCTGGAACGAGGTGATAGAAATTAACATACACAACGAACTGGCAATGAGAACTAAAACACAAAGGGCTTAAATACAGACTAGCAGGGGATAACGAGACACAGGTGAAACACATCTGGGCGGGGCCAACAATCACATGAGGGTAAACGACCTGACAGGAAATGGGACCTGAAACAAGAGGAGATGTGAGACACCAAAATAAAACAAGAATGCAAACTCTAATACTAAAAACCAATAAGAAACAGAAACTAGATCAAACGTGAGACCTGACACAACACAGGCCCGCAGCCTATAAAACAGCCCTGAGGCCCCCGGTCAGATACAATGTCTCTGGGAAATCCATGAATTCGAAAAACTTGAGACAGCATGACCTCTGACGTTTTCTTGGCGGAGGGAAGCTTGTGCAACGGAATGAAATGGACCATCTTAGAAAATCTGTCCACTACAGTCACGACTGTGCTGTTACCTTGAGAAGAGGGCAGGCTCGTGACAAAGTCCATGGAGATGTCGGACCATGGGCGTAAGGGGACAGGCAGCGGATTCAGGAGGCCAAAGACGGCCCGACGCGAGGTTTTGTTCTGAGCACAAATACTGCAGGCGGCAACGTACTCCTTAATCCCCCTCTCCATGGAAGGCCACCAAAACCGCTGTTTGGCCACAAACAGGGTTCGGCAGACACCGGGATGACAGGAGATCCGAGACGTATGAGCCCAGTGAATCACCTGTGAGCGAAGAGACTCGGGAACAAACAGACGATTAGAAGGACACCCTAGCGGAGACTGAACACCAGCAGTTGCCTCGGAAACTCTCTCCACAATCTCCCAAGTAACCGCCCCAACAAAACAGGAAGCAGGCAGAATGGGAGTTGAAACCTTAGGGGACGGGTCAGGATCAAACTATCTGGAGAGAGCATTAGGTTTGCCATTTTTGGCACCAGGGCTTACCGCCTGGTGCCAAAAGAACGAAATCAAATCGATTAAAGAAGAGAGCCCACCTTGCTTGGCGCGAGTTGAGGCGTTTGGCTGACTTGATGTATTCCAGGTTCTTGTGGTCTGTCCAAACTAGAAACGGTTGCTCGGTGCCCTCCAACCAGTGTCGCCATTCCTCCAAGGCTGTTTAAACCGCTAACAGTTCACGGTTACCCACATGGTAATTTCTCTCAGCAGGAGAAAGCTTTCTTGAGAGGAAAGCGCAGGAATGCAGGCGACCATCTGTGGGGGATTTCTGGGAGAGTACGGCCCCGATGCCCACACCCGAGGCGTCCACCTCAACCACGAACTGGAGTGACGGATCAGGGTGAACCAGGATGGGGGCTGAGGAGAAGCTCCTCTTGTGTCTCATAAATGCAGTTTCTGCTTGAGGGGAACAAGAGAAAGACACGCGGGGTGAGGTGAGAGCATGGAGTAGTGCAGCAGTGACACTAAAGTTCCGGATAAACTTCCTATTAAAATTAGCAAACCCAAGGAACCCATGAAGTCGCTTACGACTGGAGGGTGAAGGCCAGTTGTCCACTGCACTGACCTTGCTCGGGTCCATCTGTATACCAGCAGGTGATACAAAATAACCAAGGAATTGAACAGTGTTAGCATGAAATTCACATTTCTCAGCTTTCACAAACAGATCATTCAGGAGCAAACGTTCCAGCACCTGGTGTACATGCTGCACATGGGAAGTCTCGTCTGGAGAAAAAATCAAAATGTCATCAAGGTACACAAACACAAATCTGATCAGCATGTCTCGTAATACATCATTAACCATGCCTTGAAAAACTGCTGGAGCATTAGTAAGACCAAACGGCATGACCATATATTCATAATGACCACAGGGTGTGTTAAACGCAGTTTTCCATTCATCCCCCTCCCTTATCCTCACCAGATGATAAGCATTTCTAAGATCTAACTTAGTGAATACTTTAGCGTCTTTTAACACTTCAAATGCAGAGGAGATAAGAGGAAGAGGGTATCTGTTTTTAACAGTAATGTCATTGAGTCCTTTGTAGTCAATGCAGGGCGGAAGTGATCCATCCTTCTTATCCACAAAGAAGAATCCAGCTACTGCAGGTGAAGAGGAAGTTCTGATGATCCCAGCAGCAAGGGCGTCGTCAATGTATTTCTCCATGGCGAGCCGCTCAGGTGAGGACAAGGAATAGAGACGACCCTTAGGAGGCGCTGTACCTGGCAGAAGGTCAATGCAGCAGTCGTACGGTCTATGCAACGGGAGAGATGTGGCCTTGGCCTTGTTGAACACCTCCTTTAAGTCTAGATAACACGAGGGAACCTTGGTGAGATCTGGAAAATCCCCCTCCCTTCAACGGGGAGGCTGCCGGAGGGTGGTCCTGGAAGATCCCAGCAAACTGCTCCTTGACGGATCCTTCATAGACTCAGGAGAAGAATCATGCAGATAGATGAGTTTACAGCTATTCCCCCAAGAAATTACTTTCCCAGTACCCCAGTTCATGTGAGGATTATGGTAAGACAGCCAAGGGAGCCCCAACACCAGAGGATGAAGAGGACAGTCGAGGAGATGAAAACAGATGGTCTCAAGGTGATTGCCTGCCACGATGAGTTGAACAGGTTGAGTTCGGTGAATTACCCTGTACAGTAGGCACCCATCCAGTGCACTAGCCTCCAGAGGATCTTGAAGCTGTTCACGTTCCAGCTTCAATTCATCAGCCAAGCGAATGTCCATGAAGTACTCATCTGCCCCAGAATCAACCAAAGCCTATAGGGAGTGCCACTGGGAATGCACCAACAATTGTACCGTCATGAGTTGACGAGAGGAACGGCTCATAGGAGCGGTACAACTCAACAATGTCCTCTCTTTCATTGGTGAGCCTTGTCTTTTACTGAACAGCTGTTCAACAAATGTCCCAGTTCACCACAGTAAAAACACCTCATTTCCCTTAGGCGGCGCTGCCGTTCCTCCGGGCTGAGTTTGGCTCGTCCCACCTGCATGGGCTCCTCTGAAACATAGAAACATAAAAAATAGGCGCAGGAGTGGGCCATTCGGCCCTTCGAGCCTGCACCGCCATTCAATATGATCATGGCTGATCATCCAACTCAGTATCCTGTACCTGCCTTCTCTCCATACCCCCTGATCCCTTTAGCCACAAGGGCCACATCTAACTCCCTCTTAAATACAGCCAATGAACTGGCCTCTACCTTCTGCGGGAGAGAATTCCATAGATTCACCACTCTCTGTGTGAAAAAAGTTTTCCTCATCTCGGTCCTAAAAGATTTCCCCCTTATCCTTAAACTGTGACCCCTTGTTCTGGACTTCCCCAACATCGGGAACAATCTTCCTGCATCTAGCCTGTCCAACCCCTTAAGAATTTTGTAAGTTTCTATAAGATCCCCCCTCAAACTTCTAAATTCTAGCGAGTACAAACCGAGTCTATCCAGTCTTTCTTCATATGAAAGTCCTGACATCCCAGGAATCAGTCTGGTGAACCTTGTCTGTACTCCCTCTATGGCAATAATGTCCTTCCTCAGATTTGGAGACCAAAACTGTACGCAATACTCCAGGTGTGGTCTCACCAAGACCCTGTACAACTGCAGTAGAACCTCCCTGCTCATATACTCAAATCCTTTTGCTATGAAAGCTAACATACCATTCGCTTTCTTCACTGCCTGCTGCACCTGCATGCCCACTTTCAATGACTGGTGTACCATGACACCCAGTTCTCGCTGCATCTCCCCTTTTCCTAGTCGGCCACCATTTAGATAATAGTCTGCTTTCCTGTTTTTGCCACCAAAATGGATAACCTCACATCTATCCACATTATACTGCATCTGCCAAACATTTGCCCACTCACCCAGCCTATCCAAGTCACCTTGCAGTCTCATAGCATCCTCCTCAAAGCTAACACTGCCCCCCAGCTTAGTGTCATCCGCAAACCTGGAGATATTGCCTTCAATTCCCTCATCCAGATCATTAATATATATTGTAAATAGCTGGGGTCCCAGCACTGAGCCTTGCGGTACCCCACTAGTCACTGCCTGCCATTGTGAAAAGGACCCGTTTACTCCTACTCTTTGCTTCCTGTTTGCCAGCCAGTTCTCTATCCACATCAATACTGAACCCCCAATGCCGTATGCTTTAAGTTTGTAAACTAATCTCTTATGTGGGACCTTGTCGAAAGCCTTCTGGAAGTCCAGATACACCACATCCACTGGTTCTCCCCTATCCACGCTACTAGTTACATCCTCGAAAAATTCTATAAGATTCGTCAGACATGATTTACCTTTTGTAAATCCATGCTGACTTTGTCCAATGATTTCACCACTTTCCAAATGTGCTGCTATCCCATCTTTAATAACTGACTCTAGCAGTTTCCCCACTACCGATGTTAGACTAACTGGTCTGTAATTCCCCGTTTTCTCTCTCCCTCCCTTCTTAAAAAGTGGGGTTACGTTTGCTACCCGCCAATCCTCAGGAACTACTCCAGAATCTAAAGAGTTTTGAAAGATTATTACTAATGCATCCACTATTTCTGGAGCTACTTCCTTAAGTACTCTGGGATGCAGCCTATCTGGCCCTGGGGATTTATCGGCCTTTAATCCATTTAATTTACCCAACACCACTTCCCGGCTAACCTGGATTTCACTCAATTCCTCCAACTCCTTTGACCCGCGGTCCCCTGCTATTTCCGGCAGATTATTTATGTCTTCCTTAGTGAAGACGGAACCAAAGTAGTTATTCAATTGGTCCGCCATATCCTTGTTCCCCATGATCAACTCACCTGTTTCTGACTGCAAGGGACCTACATTTGTTTTAGCTAATCTCTTTCTTTTCACATATCTATAAAAACATTTGCAGTCAGTTTTTATGTTCCCTGCCAGTTTTCTTTCATAATCTATTTTTCCTTTCCTAATTAAGCCCTTTGTCCTCCTCTGCTGGTCTCTGAATTTCTCCCAGTCCTCCGGTATGCTGCTTTTTCTGGCTAATTTGTACGCATCATCCATCGCTTTGATACTATCCCTGATTTCCCTTGTTATCCACGGATGCACTACCTTCCCTGATTTATTATTTTGCCAAACTGGGATGAACAATTTTTGTAGTTCATCCATGCAGTCTTTAAATGTCTTCCATTGCATATCCACCGTCAACCCTTTTAGAATTAATTGCCAGTCAATCTTGGCCAATTCACGTCTCATACCCTAAAAGTTACCTTTCTTTAAGTTCAGAACCATTGTTTCTGAATTAACAATGTCACTCTCCATCCTAATGAAGAACTCAACCATATTATGGTCACTCTTGCCCAAGGGGGCACGTACAACAAGACTGCTAACTAACCCTTCCTCATTACTCAATACCCAGTCTAAAATAGCCTGCTCTCTCGTTGGTTCCTCTACATGTTGATTTAGATAACTATCCCGCATACATTCCAAAAAATCCTCTTCCTCAGCACCCCTGCCAATTTGATTCACCCAATCTATATGTAGATTGAAGTCACCCATTATAACGGTTTTGCCTTTGGCGCACGCATTTCTAATTTCCTGTTTGATACCATCTCCAACTTCACTACTACTGATAGGTGGCCTGTACAAAACACCCACCAGCGTTTTCTGCCCCTTAGTGTTTCGCAGCTCTACCCATACCGATTCCACCTCCTGCAAACTAATGTCCTTCCTTTCCATTGCGTTAATATCATCTCTAATCAGCAACGCTACCCCACCTCATTTTCCTTTCTCTCTATCCCTCCTGAATATTGAATATCCCTGGATGTTCAGCTCCCAGCCTTGGTCACCCTGGAGCCATGTCTCCGTGATCCCAACTGAAGAGACAGGTGGCGCTGTAGGCTGACTGGACCGGCCGAGATGGAAGAAGTCCCGACCGGAAGGTGAAGGATGACGCTGCCGCCCCGGCTGGGAGGAGGACCGAACTGCCGCCGATCTCCTCTCTCGCTCTCTTTCTCTGAGCCTTGCGTCAATCTGGACAGCCAGTGAAATCATAGACTCAAAGTCGGAAGGCAGGGTTAGTGGAGCCAATTGATCTTTGATAGCTTCAGACAATCCATTGCGAAAAGCATCCAACAAAGCAGCCTCATTCCATCCACTCTTAGCAGCAACACTTCGAAAGTCAATAGCAAATTCCATAACGGAGCGATTACCTTGTTTCATGGAGACCAGGTTCTGTGAAGCCTCTCGGCCAGGATTGGAGTGATCAAACGTGCGGGACAGAGCTTCCATGAACAGGACCGACGTCTGGCAAACAGGTGAATTCCGAGACCTTTCCGCCGTGGCCCAAGCCTCCGCTCTACCCGACAGGTGCGTAACGATAATCAATCAATCAATCAATCAATCAATCAATCAATCCTTTATTGTCATCTTGCAAGCAACTTGTACAGTGCAAGGTGAAAAGACGTTTCCCAGGGAATACCGGAGCATCGCACATGAAATTTAAAACATTTCACACATAATAACACTAAACACAATCCAGTCCCTGATGGAACAGTATAAATAGTTAAAAGCAGGTAAAACAACAACGTTAAAATACAGTAAAACCAATCATAAAATGTCCGGGGCAGCTGATATGAGTGACCAGTGCCAGTTATTAAAGTGACCAGTGCCAGTTATTAAAGTGTCCGTGCCAAGCCGCAGAATCAGGTGCCTATGAGTACAGAGTGGAATAAAGGCTAGACTTGAGCGTTCTGATGGAAAGGAAGCCGCTTGAAGTTCGAAATACAATACAATACAATACAATACAATACAATACAATTTTATTGTCATTTGAGCCTCAGTGAGGCTCAAACGAAATTTCGTTTCCACAGCCATACAAACAGACAATTTCTAGACATACACACAATTTAGTTCACACAAACATCCATCACAGTGAACCCACTGTGATGGAAGGCAAAAGTATTTTCTCTCCCCTGCTCTCCATATCTCTCCCGATGTCGAAGCCCCAGGCGGGCGATGATATGTCCCACGGCCATTTTAGGCCGTGCCGGGCGATTTACGGCCCCGCTCCCGGTCTAGAAGTCTCGAAGTTGGAGCCCCCGGCGGGCGCTGTAATGTCCCACGGCCATGAAGCCGTGCCGGGTGATGTACGAACCCGCTCCGGGTCGTTCCAACCCCGCGACACGGGCTGGAGAAGTCGCGTTGCGGGAGCTCCGGGAAGCGGTCTCTCTCTCCACCCGGACCCGCGAGCTCCTGATGTCCCAGTCCACCGGACCTGCGGCTGTGTTGCTGGAGCCTCCGAGCCCCAGGAGTCGAGTCGCAGCAGCGAGTCACCACCGCTCCCCACGCACCGAGGCCGGCCAGCCCCACGATGGTGATAGTCCGCAGCTCCGCAGTCTCCCGAGCTCCCGCGTCGTTCAGGCTGGAGGCCGCTCCACGGTGCTAGGCCCCAACGACAACGGAGACCCGACCGGGAAAAGGTCTGGTCTCCCGGACAGGGAAGAGATTTTAAATAGTTTCCCCCCCCCGCCCCCCACATATACACATTTAAAACCAGTATTAAAAAACACCAAACACTACATTTAATTAGAAAAAATAAATAAAATTAAAAATAAAAATGCAGTCCACACTGAATCAAAAAACGTCTACACTTCTCCGATT
>NW_022630622.1:37500-48684 GCF_010909765.2 Amblyraja radiata | reverse complement strand
TGAGTGAGAAAGATATATAGATTATCAAAGATAGATAGACTTTGTAGTGGAGTGGGGCCTAGTCACGCCTAAAGCCTGTTTCTGTAGTTTGAGGAGCGCGCGGCCTAGTTTCGGGGTGAAGCCTGTTTCTGTAGTTTGGAGAATGAGAATGGCCTAGTCAGGCTTGAAGCCTGGAGCTGGAGTTTGGAGAGCGTGTGGCCTAATTGTGCCTGAAGCCTGAACTGGAGTTTAGGGACAAATGAGGCCTAGCATTGGATTTTGACAGCACAAAAACCCCACCCAAATACAATTCTTCCTAAATTCTTCTCATTATCACCCAAGGGCTTGAGCTTAATTTGTTAAAACCTGTCACACAGACAACCTTGACATCACACGCAAACAGATTCTATGGGACTTTTCTATCCTGATGCCTGAAGACTTTCTGTCACGGCCTTTGCCCGGACCACCAGAGATTGAAGGAGATCCCACTGAATAGGGCCGAGGTGGTCCTGGAAGAAATGCTGAGGCTTTATAAAGCATTGGTGGGACTGCATTTAGAGTATTGAGAGCAGCTTTGGGCCCTATATATGAGGGGGCCTTGGCATTGGATAGGGTCCAGAGGAGGTTTACAAGAATGATCCCAGGGATGACTGGGTTAACGTATGATGAGCTTGGATAGAGTGGATGTGGAGAGGATGTAGGGGGAGCATCTTGGACCATAGAGCACAGCCTCAGAATAAAAGGACGTACCTTTAGAAAGGAGAGAAGGAGGAATTTCTTTAGTCAGAGGGTGGTGAATCTGTGGAATTCATTGCCTGTGGAGGATGTCATTGAGTGTTTTTAACGTGGAGTTTGACAGATTCTTCATTAGTAAAGGGCCTGTCTCACTTACGTGTCCTTGGCACGCAAATGACGCGACCTCGTGGTTGCGTTGAGGCGCACGGGCATTGTATGGCTTCACGGGGCCGGTCCCACTAAGAAGCACGGAGAGGTATTTAGTTGTGCGCGACATCGCGCGGGGCTCCGAAAATTTTGTAGAGAACAAAATCTTCGCGTGTCAACGGCCTGTCGCGTAACTGAAGGCCAAAGTTGGAGAGGCCCAAGACACTGGCGTGACGCAACGTCTCACCTCCAACAGCAGCAGAAGCAGCAAACGATCGCCAAACTCGGCCTGGGGCTCACGGCCGTTGTGGTCCGGATCCGCCCCCAATCCTACTGCCAGAGCGGGGCCAAGAAAATTGAAGATGGACACAAAATGCTGGAGTAACTCAGCGGGCCCGGCAGCATCTGTGGAGAGAAGCAATGGGTGACATTTCAGGTCAAGACCCTTCTTTCAGACTGAAAAAGAGTCTCAACCCGAAACATCACCCATTGCTTCTTTCCAGAGATGCCGCCAGTCCCGCTGAGTTATTGCTGCATTTTGTATCCATCTTCAAATGACGTCACGTGCTCCAGACGGCTGTGCGGGCGCATGACATCGCGTGCGACCTTCGCGGTACCGTCGCGCCTCAACGCGACCACGAGCTCGCGTAATTAGCATGCCAAGGACACATAAGTGGGACAGGGGCTTAAGGATGTCAAGGGTTATGGGGAAAAGACAGGAGAATGAGGTTGAGAGGGAAAACTAGATCAGCCATGATTGAATGGTGGAGTAGACTCAATGGGTCGAATGGCCTAATTCTGCTCCTGACATATGAACTTAACAACAGGTAGTGATTGTGAAACAGATATTCTAAATTGGCATTTTCATTGTTATGGATACATTTCCCCCCTCCTTCCAGTTTGCAAAAAGCCCTGAAATTGTTAAGGCAGCCAATTGGAAATCTGGCACTTCTACCTGATGGTACCATCCCACACATTGCAAATGGGCAAAAACAACACAACTATCATCTTGGCATAGCTGCAAGCTTCCACAGCATTAATTTAGCCTACTTACAGCATTTCTGTAATTTCTTCAACAAGGTGTGCATCTGTGGAAAATATTACCATAACTAGCACAGCATTTCCTTCTTTATTCTGGTGCACTCGTGCCTTGTTCATGAAACTAACACCGCTGATGACTTTCATGACCTTGTCGAAATGCACGCTTCCAAAAAATGAAAGCCGGCATACACTGGCATGTAACCTGTCCACAAGTGAAACATATGATCTACCCATGCCCATCTGAGTAGGATGCTGATGTCTTAATTCATTGACATCTGACATCGCAGTGTCCAGCAGCACATTGTCAGAAGTAAGAGGATCTCGGCAGCACTGAACAAAAGGCCCTGCTCCTGAGAAACCCCCTGTTAACATCTGGTAAATCTATGGGTGGGACTGTGAAAGATGGCAATAGTTTTGATACAAAATGCTGGAGTAACTCAGCGAGTCAGGCAGCATGTCTGGAGAACATGGATATGTGACGTTCCATTCACCTGGCTGAGGTTAGATGTTGGACTGACTGCAAATTGATAGATTCACCCCTTTCTAACCTGTGAATGAGTCTCAGACCTCAGCATTTCACAGCCAATGTGTGTACTATGAGATTTCTTGAATGTTTGTGTGTAAAAAGTAACAGTTCTATTCATAACATCCATGTAAAATGTACCATGATCCACCATTATGTTTGAACCACTAAATGCCCCTATTAATCCTCAGCCTTCAACTTTCCATTGGCAGATACTTTAGTTTAGTTTAGTTCAGTTTAGGTTAGAGATACAGCTACATGAGGTAGCACTTTTTCTTGCCAAGGGTGATCCATTCCTTAAAATCACGTTTCAGCCCCCAACTCAATGTTATGGTTTACATTTATTATTTGTGGCTAAGTTGCAAAGGAAGCATTCAAGTGAAGTCCGGTGATCACTTTCTTGATGGCAGACTACAAGATCGCCCATCCCTTGTTATTGCAGTCAGGTGTGCCTCCTTTTTTGGTCACTCTTAAGGCATTTAACAAAACCTCTGGTATATCCTTCCTTTCCCAAACGGGACCAATGAGGTTGTAGGTATTTGAGGTTTTTATCATGTTTTAAAATGTCAGTGGAGATGCTATCATGTCAAGAAAACATGTTATTTTGGTTGGGATATGGCCTTGATGACTTTGTGCTGGGTGTCAGGCCTTGATCTGATGATCTTGATCAATGACTTCTTGATGATTAGACATGTGCAAATTCTCACACACGTGTGCACTCTGACACACAAACACACACATATTCTAACTTGCACATTTTCACATATATGCACACGTATTTGAATGCATACATTTACGTGCACATATTCTCACTTTCACACATGCTGGACAATATCATTACAAAAGTCTTACTGCGGGATGCAATCAAGGTTAGAGTCAGGGTTAAGCCATTCATCAGCATTGACTGGTTCTACGTATTTGAAAAGTTGACCTCTGTTAGTCATCAGTGGCATGGGGCCGACGGTGCTTGGGCAGCTGATGGCCTGACATATGTCCAAATCCTGGCAGCCACATCTCAGCTGTAGCAGAGCAATGGTGAAATTCACCACTGATGCACCAGCATAGCTTTTGGTCATCTGAAAAAAAGTGTTTCAAGATCCAGGCCTGAAAACCAACATCAAAACTCATGGTCTACCAGGTAGCAATGATTCCTGACCTCTTCTATACTTCAGAGATTCACACAGAGAACGGCAAGAATACACAGGGAAGTTATGGCACAACCGTATAAAGCATTGATAGACTACAGCTGGAGTACTGAGTGCAGTTCTGCTCCCTACACTACTGGGAGAAGGTCACTGAGATTCACCAAGATGCTGCTTGGAACAGAGTATTTCCATTACGAGGAAGTACACAAAATGATGAGGGGCAGGGATAGCATAGACACTGAGAAGCTTTTCCCCTTGGGTGCGGTTTGTGTGATCAGAAGGCATAAAGGGAAAAGTTGAAGTAGAGGAGGATTTGAAAAAGAATACTTTTACTTAATCCGTGATTGAAATCTGAAAACTGCATGTGAATTTGGTGGAGGCAGGTCCTCTCCCAACGTTTAAGTTGTATTTAGATTGAACTTGAAAGCATTGAAGACTACGGGACAAATGATGGAAAACAGGAATAATATAAACGGGTACTAAATGGCTAAAGAGCCTGGTTCCATGCTACACAACTATGCACAAAATCACAAACTAATCAGTGTAGGAAGGAACTGCAGATGCTGGTTTAAACCGATGATAGTCACAAAATGCTGGAGTAACTCAGCAGAACAGGCAGCATCTCTGGAGAGAAGTAATGGGTGACATTTCGGGTCGAGACCCTTCTTCAGTCTGAAGAAGTCTTGACCTGAAACGTCACCCATTCCTCTCCAGAGATGTTGCATGTCTCACAAACTAATCACCCATCTCTCTCATCTAGCACAACCTACGCCATCTGCAGCAGAATCTTTGGGCCTCACACTCAATCAGTCACATCTAAACCCAGATACCCTTTGGTGGCAGGAGCAGAGGGAGAATTAAGATACATTTCCAATATCCCACTGCAGGGCCTAGACTCCCAGTATTAACTCAGGTAGAGCTTGTTTTGGGGGCCCCTAGACCTCAGTGAATAGAGTACATTGCTGCTGCACTCCACAAAGGCCTCCAATGAAGCACCAGACAATTGTTGAACCGAATCTCCCAAAAGGCTATTTATGTCTCAGACAAGCTGCTCCAGGGGCTTCTGCCAGCTGCCACATCCACAACACACGTCAGTCTTTAAGTGTGATCTGATCATAACTGAGGCAAACACAAGTGGTGTTCTGTGTCTTGTCATCACTCTCACACCTGCACGTCCCTTACACAGACATTCCCACATTCTCCGAGTGCTCCGGTTTCCTCCCACATTCCAAAGATGTACATGTTTGTCGGTGAATTGGCTTCAGTTGTAATTTGTCCCTAATGTGTAGGGTAGTCCTAGTGCACAGAGATTGCTGGTTGGTGCCGACTGTGTTTGTGAAGGGTCTTTTGCATGCTGTATCTCTGCACTACATTAAACTGAAATAGCATCCAAACAACACAATTATTAGTAGGTATCTCTATGAAATGGAAAGTATATTTGACTAATTCATTGGAATTCTTTAGGAATTGTCTAGCAGAGTAGATGACATAAAACCAGTGGATGTGGTGTGTTTAGATTTTCAGAAGGATTTTGATAAGTAGGTAGATATCTTTAGAGCGCACGGAAATAATACTCGAGCGTGGATTTACTGTTGATTAACTGATGGAAAGGAAAGAGTGAGAATGAATTGGCCCGTCTCAGCTTGGCAGACTGCGACTGTTGCAGTATCACAATCACTCACAATCTGTATCAATCATTTGGCCGAGAATCAAAGGCACCATTTCTAAATTTGCTGAAGACATGAATGAGAGTAGCGATGAAAATGTAAAGGGGCTGCAAGGGGATATAGGCTAGCAACAATCGACAGGTGTAGAACAATGTGGATAAATGGGCAGGGCATCCATTTCGATGGGAAAAGCAAAAATGCTGTAAGTTCTTTTAAATGTTGAGTGACAGGGAAACGTGGATGTTTAAACGATCCTGTTTGGTCTTATACAAAATTTAATGCAAGCAGCATGTAATTTGGAAGACTAAACGTGTTGCTTTAGTGCAAGAGAATTAATACACAAGTGTGTTATAGGGGGTTTTGATGAGACTATATCCAGTATATTGTGCACAAGTTTGGTCTCTTTATTGGAGGAAGGATCGCTCCGACCGCAGGCTGCAGACTTACCATCATGAGCTTGCAGTCCCGGCAGATGCTAGTCGGGAGCTCCGACAAACGCAGAGGATCGACCAGCCCCGACACAGGGTTCGATTGCCCGGCGTGGCGGAGCCGGCATCCCCCCAATGCAGGAGCTGGATCACCCCAACGCGGAGGGCCCAAAATGCCGCCGGCTACAGAAGTGAAGATCGTCCCGTCAATGGAGGGCTCAAGGCCCCCGATCGCGGGAGAGCTAAAGGAAGAGATTGAACTTTTTTTTGCCTTCCACACTGAGGAATGTGGAGTCTCTGTGGTGGATGTTTATGATAAAATGTGTTTTGTGTGTTCTGTTCCTTTTTATTTGTATGACTGACTTAACACTCCTCGTATGTTGCAAAACACACTTGGCTAATAAATTATTATTGTCTGGGGGCATGAACATTGAATTCTCCCAATTTTGTTGGTCCTTGCTGTCTCCTCCCCTTCCTCAGCCCTCCTGCTGTCTCCTCCCATCCCCCAGCCTTCGGGCTCCTCCTCCTTTTTCCTTTCTTCTCCCCACCCCCCACCCCCCCCCACCCCCGATCAGTCTGAAGAAGGGTTTTGGCCCGAAACGTTGCCTATTTCCTTCGCTCCATAGATGCTGCTGCACCCGCTGAGTTTCTCCAGCTTTTTTGTGTACCTTCCATTTTCCAGCATCTGCAGTTCCTTCTTAAACAAATTATTATTGTGATTGTTATAGAGTTTAGTGAAGATTTATCAGGTTGGTTTCTGACATGACAGATATGTCAGATGAAAAGAGGAGACTTGGCCAATATTCTCCTTGAGTTTAGAAAAATGAGTGATAACCTCTCTGAGGCACACAAAATTACATGAGTGTTCGACATATGTGAAGAAGCCATTTCCCCATGGCCAAGAACTAAGCACTGAGAGCAACAATCTTAAATAAAGGATGAAAATTCAGATTCATATAAGAAGAGAATTCCCTTTGTGTTAATGGGAGTAATTCTTTGGAATTCGCTGCCCTAAATAATTTGAGATTTGGCCCTAGATACAATCCTTCATTCAAACCAGAGATGGATGAATCTCTGTATATCAAAGGAACCAAAGGATAGGAACAGAAGAAGAAAAATCAATTGCCTATCCCTCCTTCTATTTCTTATGTTCTTATGTTACTGCTTCCAGGCAATGCATTGCTGTAGTATTCAGTAATTAGGACCAAAGTGACATACTTAAGCCAGATTCTTATTTTAAATAAAACAGGTTATTAGTGTTACAGCAGAGCTCAAAGCTATTTTCACACTTCTAAGTAAATAAAGAAAAATACTTTACTTTGTTGGGTAAATGCTTTAAGGAATGCGGATCAATTGTAGTTAAATGAACTGATAGAGATTACTGATGGAGATCAGTAATCTTCTTATTGAAGAGTTGAAGCAGCTCATGGGCTGTTCATTTTGAACCTGTCCACAGACTTTTATGTTCCTTACTAATTAGGACAATCCAGTTTTTCTGTGTGAAACCTGGTGGCATAAACTTGTAGTTTTATTAAAGTTATTTATTTACCCATTTATGTAATTGATACATTGAGATATGTCAATCGTTATGATTGTGGCACCTTAAAACAAGGCCCATTGATCATCATGTCTGACCTATCTTTATGGGGGAGCTAGTTGATTAGCCTACATCCCTTGTCCCATGTCCATAGATTTGCAATTCTCTTTCTTTAAAGTTCTTTTATCTAATTCCCTTTGAAAACTACTACTTACATTTTGTCTATTATACTGTCACGAGTTCTAGATAATAATTCCCTGTATAAAATAATTTCTCTTCATCTCTTCTCTGAATCAGTAATTATTGTTTCAGAAGTGTACATGGCGAACTCCTAATAATTAAAACTTGTTTGTGGTCCAAACATGTTTAATTACCTGGAATTAATATTGTAATTGTATTGAAATAGCACTGAGGATTTAACAAGTGAAATTCCAATTTATGCTCTTAATGATTAAAATGAAATGAACAGATAAATAGGCAAAGATATTTTGATTAAATGTGATGGATTTATTCAATAGTAATGCCTATACACATTGCTATAATGAATTACCATGAATGGTGAATAAGTAATGAAATAAATCATTGATTAAATACAGATAGAGAAATATCTTGTTTTTATGCAGATGCGCAGTCAGCAATCGAAATATGCGCCCACAACTTCGATTTACTGACGTATTCACCACACACACACACACACACACACATATATATATATACTAGACCAAGTGCAGACCCGTTGGGTCTGTTTCCCCAACGGCGGTTGCGGGGGGTGGGGTGAGAAGAGGGGAGGGAGGGGAGAGGAGGAGGAGGAAACGGGATAGATCTGGGAGGGAAAGGAGAGCGGGGTAGGGGGTGAGAGATGGGGAGAGAGATGTGGGGAGGGGGTATGGGGAAGATGGGGAGGAGGGAGAGGGGTGGGGGAGAGAGGGGAAAGAGTGGGGAGGGGAAGGGGGAGAGAAGTGGTAGAGTGGGGAGGGAGGGAGCGGTAGGGGGAGTGATGTACCTGCCTTCTCTCCATAACCCCTTGATCCCTTTAGCCAACGCAGCCGTTCCCTACCCGTAGCCCCCACTGGGGGAGGGGCATCACACACACTAACCACCCCCACACACAGAGTTGGAAAAGTGTATAAACACCGTTCCCTACCTGTAGCCCCCACTGGGGGGGGGGGGGCATCACACACACTAACCACCCCCACACACAGAGTTGGAAAAGTGTATGTCAACAAAATAGAGAGAGTACAGAGGAGATTTACTAGAATGTTGCCTGGGTTTCAGCAACTAAGTTACAGAGAAAGGTTGAACAAGTTAGGGCTTTATTCTTTGGAGCGCAGAAGGTTAAGGGGGGACTTGATAGAGGTTTTTAAAATGATGAGAGGGATAGACAGAGTTGACGTGGAAAAGCTTTTCCCACTGAGAGTAGGGAAGATTCAAACAAGGGGACATGACTTGAGAATTAAGGGACTGAAGTTTAGGGGTAACATGAGGGGGAACTTCTTTACTCAGAGAGTGGTAGCTGTGTGGAATGAGCTTCCAGTGAAGGTGGTGGAGGCAGGTTCGTTTTTATCATTTAAAAATAAATTGGATAGTTATATGGATGGGAAAGGAATGGAGGGTTATGGTCTGAGCGCAGGTAGATGGGACTAGGGGAGATTATGTGTTCGGCACGGACTAGAAGGGTCGAGATGGCCTGTTTCCGTGCTGTAATTGTTATATGGTTATATGGTTATAAAGACCGTTCCCTACCTGTAGCCCCCACTGGGGGGGGGGGAATCACACACACTAACCACCCCCACACACAGAGTTGGAAAAGTGTATAAAGACCGTGCCCTACCTGTAGCCCCCAGCGGAGACGTGGTCGTCGAAGTCGGGTCCCGGCCGTCTTAAAATAGCGTATCTTGAAGTCGTCGAAGTCGGGTCCGTCTCGGCAACGCGGGGGGGGGCGGAACCACACACACGAAGCATCCCCACACACAGAGCATTAATAGTGTAATGCCCCAACGCAGCCGGTCCCTACCCGCAGCCCCCACGGTGTAATGCCCCAACACAGCCGGTCCCTACCCGCAGCCCCCACGGTGTAATGCCCCAACGCAGCCGTCGCCTACCCGCAGCCCCCACGGTGTAATGCCCCAACGCAGCCGTCGCCTACCCGCAGCCCCCACGGGAGACGTGGTCCTCGAAGTAGAGCCGTTCCCGAAAGGCCGTCGCGTGAGGTTGTGCTGCGGGCGCCAGCAGCCGTTATGGTCGCTGGCCAGCAGGAGGCGACAAAATGAGTGAGTGGGGGGGGGGGGGGGGGAGAAGGATTTAATGAAAGAAATGGACATAAACATAACGAAATGTAATGAGGAGTGGATAGCTGGAAGGGAAAGTGAAATGTCTACCGAAATGGCTGCTTGTATGGGGGAGAAGCCAGTTTTTATTTGAAAAACTGGGGGGGGGGGGGGGGGGGGGGGGGGAGTTATTACACGTTTGCGTTGGGGCATTACACTTTTAAGTGGTGAAAGTTCTGACATCCCAGGAATCAGTCTGGTGAACCTTCTCTGTAATCCCTCTCTATGGCAACTATGTCTTTGAGCATTGGGCATTGTGACATCACACGATGGAACGTTCACCGTGGGCTGGGGCTCCTGCAAAGGCATATGTAAATGAATCCATTCCGATTGGACATATGTGAGCATTGGGCATTGTGACATCACACGATGGAACGTTCAGCAGGGGCTGGGGATGGGGCTGCTTCTATGGGTGAGAAGCCAGTTTAGTTTTGAAATATTGGTGGGGGGGGTGGGAAGGATTTGATTAAAAACGTGTACTTAAACACGACGGAATGTAATGAGGAGCGGATACTTAGAAAGAAAAGTGAAATCTCTACCGAAATGGAAAAGATGTCGGCGATTCTGCGTCCGGTTTCGGAGTTGCAGGGAATCAATGGAAGAAATGTGGCCGGAAGCCGTACATGTAAATGGATCCATTCCGATTGGACGTCCGCGAGCGTCGGGCATCGCGATTGGACGTCTGCGAGCATCGGGCATTGTGACATCGCACGGCGGGAACGAATCGAAAGGCAGGCAGGCAGCCGGACGGATGTCGGACGGATGGGGCGAGAGTTTTATAGAATAACTAGACCAAGTGCAGACCCGTTGGGTCTGTTTCCCCAACGGCGTTTGCGGGGGGGTGGGGGTTTGAGAAGAGGGGAGGGAGGGGAGAGGAGGAGGAGGAAACGGGATAGATTTGGGAGGGAAAGGAGAGCGGGGTAGGGGGTGAGAGATGGGGAGAGAGATGTGGGGGAGGGGGATGGGGAAGATGGGGAGGAGGGTGAGGGGTGGGGGAGAGAGGGGAAAGAGTGGGGAGGGAGAGTTGAGGGGAAGGGGGAGAGAAGTGGAAGAGTGGGGAGGGAGAGAGCGGTAGGGGGAGTGATGTACCTGCCTTCTCTCCATACCCCCTTGATCCCTTTAGCCAACGCAGCCGTACCCTACCCGTAGCCCCCACTGGGGGGGGGGGCGGCATCACACACACTAACCACCCCCACACACAGAGTTGGAAAATTGTATAAACACCGTACCCTGCCTGTAGCCCCCACTGGGGGGGGGGCGGCATCACACACACTAACCACCCCCCACACACAGAGTTGGAAAAGTGTATAAACACCGTACCCTACCTGTAGCCCCAGCGGAGACGTGGTCGTCGAAGTCGGGTTCCGGCCGTATTAAAATAGCGTATCTTGAAGTCGTCGAAGTCGGGTCCGTCTCGGCAATGCGGGGGGGGGTGAAGGTTTTAATGAAAAAATGGACATAAACATAACGAAATGTAATGAGGAGTGGATAGCTGGAAGGGAAAGTGAAATGTCTACCGAAATGGCTGCTTGTATGGGTGAGAAGCCAGTTTTTATTTGAAAAACTGGGGGAGGGGAGGAGGCATTACACTTTTGCGTTGGGGCATTACACTTTTAAGTGGTGAAAGTTCTGACATAACAGGAAATAGCCTGGTG
>NW_022630622.1:0-32500 GCF_010909765.2 Amblyraja radiata | reverse complement strand
GGAAGGGGGCGGGGGGGGGGGAGGGGGAAACTGTTTAAATCTCTTCCCTGTCCGGGAGACCCGACCTTTTCCCTGTCGGGTCTCCGTTGTCGTTGGGGCCCAGCACCGTGGAGCGGCCTCCAACCTGAACGACCCGGGGGCTCGGGAGCCTGCGGAACTGCGGAACTGCGGACTACTCACCATCGTGGGGCTGGCCGGCCTCGGTGCGTGGGGAGCGGTGGTGACTCGCTGCTGCTGCGACTCGACTCCTGGGGCTCGGAGGCTCCAGCAACGCAGCCGCAGGTCCGGTGGACATCGGGACATCGGGAGCTCGCGGGTCCGGGGGGAGAGAGAGACCGCTTCCAGGAGCTCCCGCAACGCGACTTCTCCAGCCCGTGTCGCGGGGTTGGAACGACCCGGACCGGGACCGTACATCACCTGGCGCGGCTTCATGGCCGTGGGACTCACCATCGCCCGTGGGGGTTCCAACCTTGTACTTTCAGACCGGGAGCGGGGCCGTAAATCGCCCCGCGCGGCCTAAAATGGCCGTGGGACTTATCATCACCCGCCTGGGGCTTGGCCATCGGGAGAGACATGGCGAGCAGGGGAGAGAAAAGACTTTGCCTTCCATCACAGTGGGTTCACTGTGATGGATGTTTGTGTGAATTTAATTGTGTGTATGTCTGTAGGAAATTGTCTTTGTTTGTATGGCTGTGGTAACGAAATTTCGTTTGAGTCTCACTGAGGCTCAAATGACAATAAATTTGTATTGTATTGTATTGTACATACAGTGGCAGCAAATAATGTTATATTACAGTATAATACAGTAAATAATGATATAAACACACAGGGGAGCTAAATAAACCTTGTCTGGGGGTAAAATTGAAGTAAATAATGTTATTAACACACAGAACCGGAATAAACCCGGTCTGCGGGTAAACTGAGGTAAATATTGTTATAAACACACAGTCAGCAGAATAAACCCGGTCTGTGGGAAAACGGAGCTAAATAATGTTATAAACAAACAGGGGAACAATATACAAACAGCCCCATAGTCATCAGGATATTGACCTCAACTCAAACAAAACTTTGAACATTAACAGTTTATTTGCACTTTATCTGTTTTATTGATTCACGTGTATATATATATATATATATATATATTATATATACAATGGTATATGGACACACTGATCTGTTTTGTATTCATGCCGTCTATATTCTGTTGTGCTGAAGCAAAGCAAGAATTTCATTGTCCTATCACGGACACGTGGCAATAAACTTTTAGGAATCTTGAATAAACCACTGGGGTAAAACTGAGGTGTATAACGTTATAAACTCACAGGGGAGCGGAATAAACCCAGTCTGGGGTAAAACATCAGACCACCTAAAGCTTGGTGAGGACGTGACATTTACATCAGAAATAAGACAGGTCTCTTACAGGCCTGTCAACCAGCCTGGCACTGCCCCAGTCCCACTATGGCCGTCAACCCTACTATCGCCAATATGGCAGTCAGTGGGGTTCAGTAAACGGGGGAACACAGAGGATCTGTCCTGACCCTTTAATTGGGCAGGTTCATGAGCCCTTAAATCCTGTGACCTCTGCGGCAGTCTCATTACATTTCCTATTAAAGCGACTGGAAGATTCCTTGCAGGTCTGTCCCCAGCCTGGAACTGCCCCAGTCCCACTATGGCCGTGACCCCCACTCTGCACACTGGCAGTCAGTGGGGTTCAGTAAAGGGAGGAACCCACAGGAACTGCCCTCACCCATTAATTAGTCTGGTTCAGGAGCAGGACATCTGCGACAGTGTCATTCCAAAAACACACTCACAAAATTATATTCATCATATTATTTTATATGATATCAATATATTTAATTATATATGATTGCAGTCATATTTACAATTTATATATTTATGTAAATATAGATATAATAATATATAGTTTAAATGGACTGCAACACGGAAATAAGCTGCCCATGGTGTAATGTAGGCATTGGCCACTAGAAGTCGCTTATTTTCCCAATCTCATTTTCTAATAAGTTTAATTAATTAATGTGGAACTTTTGTCAATGACGAGTTATGACTTCCTTCTCAATTATATTTCATCTAAATCTGTGGAAAATGTCATATAGTTTGGTGACCTGGGTTACAAAAATTGATTTCTATACACATTTTTGATGCTCGGCCCACAGACTATGGGTGGAATTCGCAGTGATAAAGTATGCGCTGAATTACTTTGTGATACTGAACTGATACTTGCCCGAGCTGAACATGCTTGTCGTATTAATGAGATGATGACCCCTCACACCAGGTCATTGGGACACGGACCGCATTCCTCATACCATGTTGATGCTACCGACACGTCCTACCGTCACCAGCGCTCACAACCCCACTCATCATCTCGACAATCTCAAAGATTATTGGAAAGTGTTCTAACTGTGGCGGCTCGCACCCTGCAGACTGCAAATTTTGCTTTGCTCTAGGAAAAAATATGCCATTTTTGCAAAAGCAGAAATCATTTCTCAAAATGTTGGCGTACTTGTGGAATCCGATCACGCCCAAGGCAGTCTGTACACTGGTTAAAACATGAAGCTGCTGATAGCAGAACCCAGAACTAGCAGCGCCACCTCCAGCTCTACTCCCCGAGCATGAAAATAGCAGCCATAACATAAACTCCTTGGTTGCTTCCACTAACAAGCAACTCAACCCTGAAGTTTCACTTCATGTCAACAACACCATTACTGTTGCAAAGATCGATACTGGAGCCAAATGCAACGTTATGTCATTATCCAAATTTAAACGGATCAGAAATGCCGAATGTATTGTAAGCACTTTGACTACTTTGTTACCCTACAATAGACAATAGAAAATAGGCGCAGGAGTAGGCCATTGGGCCCTTCAAGCTAGCACCGCCATTCAATGTGATCATTGCTGATCATTCCCAATCAGTAACCCGTTCCTGCCTTCTCCCCATATCCCCTGACTCCACCATCTTTAAGAGTCCTATCTATCTCTCTCTAGAAAGCATCCAGAGAACCTGCCTCCACCGCCCTCTGAGGCAGAGAATTCCACAGACTCACAACTCGCTGTGAGAAAAAGTGTTTCCTCGGCTCCATTCTAAATGGTTTACTAATTATTCTTAAACGGTGGCCCCTGGTTCTGGACTCCCCCAACATCGGTGCAGCGGCAGAGTTTTCTTATGTTTTGAGAAACAAATTCTCTAGCCACTATTTGGATGAGAATGGATAAGGGGGATATATTCTATACGCATGCAAGCTTCCTCAGAGACCTTCAGAGCTTCTTCACTCATCAAACTTCAACACACAGTATTTTGTTGAATAAATGCTTTATTGTTAATGGTAAACAGCAAGATACATCCACATTTCTTCCGACTCATTATTGCAATCTTCCTTGAATTCCAACATGCAACTTTAAACATTACAAAGCTCCCCGTGTCACCGTAACATTGACATGGTCGAAGGATTGACATTCTCCATCGTCTCTCCAAATTAATAATAGAAATAATAGATTTGTTTATTGTCATTCAGACCTTTCGGTCTGAACGAAATTTTGTTTCCCTGCAGTCATACATATAATTTAAAAAATGACAAAAACACAATCAACACAAATTTAACATCCACCACAGTGAGTTCACCAAACACCTCCTCACTGTGGTGGAAGGCAAAATCTTAAAGTCCCTGTCTCTTCCCATTTTGTTCTCCCTCTGCGCCGAGGCGATCCAGGCTCCAGATGTTGTGACCCCACCGGGTGATGGTAAACCCCGCGGCTCAACCGTGCTCCGCGAACGGGCCGGTTCAAACTAAACTTCTGCGCAAGCATCTAAACTCCAAACACGCCCATAAACACGTCATAAATCCCACCCACAATGTAACGGGTAGTCTAAACTTTAAAGGGACATGCCATCACCGGTGACATGCAAAACAGGCCAAATGGCCACTTCACACCGGCCCCTAATTGTTCCGAGTATCTAACGAGGAAATTACTAATAAACATTAAAAAAAAGTGGCCATAAAGGCTATACATATATCAAAAGCAAAAGATCAGGGAATTAAACCCTGTGGCTCCTTGTGGGGAAATTGTGGCCGTGGGACTTATCATCACCCGCCTGGGGCTTGGCCATCGGGAGAGACATGGCGAGCAGGGGAGAGAAAAGACTTTGCCTTCCATCACAGTGGGTTCACTGTGATGGATGTTTGTGTGAATTTAATTGTGTGTATGTCTGTAGGAAATTGTCTTTGTTTGTATGGCTGTGGTAACGAAATTTCGTTTGAGTCTCACTGAGGCTCAAATGACAATAAATTTGTATTGTATTGTATTGTACATACAGTGGCAGCAAATAATGTTATATTACAGTATAATACAGTAAATAATGATATAAACACACAGGGGAGCTAAATAAACCTTGTCTGGGGGTAAAATTGAAGTAAATAATGTTATTAACACACAGGACCGGAATAAACCCGGTCTGCGGGTAAACTGAGGTAAATATTGTTATAAACACACAGTCAGCAGAATAAACCCGGTCTGTGGGAAAACGGAGCTAAATAATGTTATAAACAAACAGGGGAACAATATACAAACAGCCCCATAGTCATCAGGATATTGACCTCAACTCAAACAAAACTTTGAACATTAACAGTTTATTTGCACTTTATCTGTTTTATTGATTCACGTGTATATATATATATATATATATTATATATACAATGGTATATGGACACACTGATCTGTTTTGTATTCATGCCGTCTATATTCTGTTGTGCTGAAGCAAAGCAAGAATTTCATTGTCCTATCACGGACACGTGGCAATAAACTTTTAGGAATCTTGAATAAACCACTGGGGTAAAACTGAGGTGTATAACGTTATAAACTCACAGGGGAGCGGAATAAACCCAGTCTGGGGTAAAACATCAGACCACCTAAAGCTTGGTGAGGACGTGACATTTACATCAGAAATAAGACAGGTCTCTTACAGGCCTGTCAACCAGCCTGGCACTGCCCCAGTCCCACTATGGCCGTCAACCCTACTATCGCCAATATGGCAGTCAGTGGGGTTCAGTAAACGGGGGAACACAGAGGATCTGTCCTGACCCTTTAATTGGGCAGGTTCATGAGCCCTTAAATCCTGTGACCTCTGCGGCAGTCTCATTACATTTCCTTTTAAAGCGACTGGAAGATTCCTTGCAGGTCTGTCCCCAGCCTGGAACTGCCCCAGTCCCACTATGGCCGTGACCCCCACTCTGCACACTGGCAGTCAGTGGGGTTCAGTAAAGGGAGGAACCCACAGGAACTGCCCTCACCCATTAATTAGTCTGGTTCAGGAGCAGGACATCTGCGACAGTGTCATTCCAAAAACACACTCACAAAATTATATTCATCATATTATTTTATATGATATCAATATATTTAATTATATATGATTGCAGTCATATTTACAAGTTATATATTTATATGTAAATATAGATATAATAATATATAGTTTAAATGGACTGCAACACGGAAATAAGCTGCCCATGGTGTAATGTAGGCATTGGCCACTAGAAGTCGCTTATTTTCCCAATCTCATTTTCTAATAAGTTTAATTAATTAATGTGGAACTTTTGTCAATGACGAGTTATGACTTCCTTCTCAATTATATTTCATCTAAATCTGTGGAAAATGTCATATAGTTTGGTGACTTGGGTTACAAAAATTGATTTCTATACACATTTTTGATGCTCGGCCCACAGACTATGGGTGGAATTCGCAGTGATAAAGTATGCGCTGAATTACTTTGTGATACTGAACTGATACTTGCCCGAGCTGAACATGCTTGTCGTATTAATGAGATGATGACCCCTCACACCAGGTCATTGGGACACGGACCGCATTCCTCATACCATGTTGATGCTACCGACACGTCCTACCGTCACCAGCGCTCACAACCCCACTCATCATCTCGACAATCTCAAAGATTATTGGAAAGTGTTCTAACTGTGGCGGCTCGCACCCTGCAGACTGCAAATTTTGCTTTGCTCTAGGAAAAAATATGCCATTTTTGCAAAAGCAGAAATCATTTCTCAAAATGTTGGCGTACTTGTGGAATCCGATCACGCCCAAGGCAGTCTGTACACTGGTTAAAACATGAAGCTGCTGATAGCAGAACCCAGAACTAGCAGCGCCACCTCCAGCTCTACTCCCCGAGCATGAAAATAGCAGCCATAACATAAACTCCTTGGTTGCTTCCACTAACAAGCAACTCAACCCTGAAGTTTCACTTCATGTCAACAACACCATTACTGTTGCAAAGATCGATACTGGAGCCAAATGCAACGTTATGTCATTATCCAAATTTAAACGGATCAGAAATGCCGAATGTATTGTAAGCACTTTGACTACTTTGTTACCCTACAATAGACAATAGAAAATAGGCGCAGGAGTAGGCCATTGGGCCCTTCAAGCTAGCACCGCCATTCAATGTGATCATTGCTGATCATTCCCAATCAGTAACCCGTTCCTGCCTTCTCCCCATATCCCCAGACTCCACCATCTTTAAGAGTCCTATCTATCTCTCTCTAGAAAGCATCCAGAGAACCTGCCTCCACCGCCCTCTGAGGCAGAGAATTCCACAGACTCACAACTCGCTGTGAGAAAAAGTGTTTCCTCGGCTCCATTCTAAATGGTTTACTAATTATTCTTAAACGGTGGCCCCTGGTTCTGGACTCCCCCAACATCGGTGCAGCGGCAGAGTTTTCTTATGTTTTGAGAAACAAATTCTCTAGCCACTATTTGGATGAGAATGGATAAGGGGGATATATTCTATACGCATGCAAGCTTCCTCAGAGACCTTCAGAGCTTCTTCACTCATCAAACTTCAACACACAGTATTTTGTTGAATAAATGCTTTATTGTTAATGGTAAACAGCAAGATACATCCACATTTCTTCCGACTCATTATTGCAATCTTCCTTGAATTCCAACATGCAACTTTAAACATTACAAAGCTCCCCGTGTCACCGTAACATTGACATGGTCGAAGGATTGACATTCTCCATCGTCTCTCCAAATTAATAATAGAAATAATAGATTTGTTTATTGTCATTCAGACCTTTCGGTCTGAACGAAATTTTGTTTCCCTGCAGTCATACATATAATTTAAAAAATGACAAAAACACAATCAACACAAATTTAACATCCACCACAGTGAGTTCACCAAACACCTCCTCACTGTGGTGGAAGGCAAAATCTTAAAGTCCCTGTCTCTTCCCATTTTGTTCTCCCTCTGCGCCGAGGCGATCCAGGCTCCAGATGTTGTGACCCCACCGGGTGATGGTAAACCCCGCGGCTCAACCGTGCTCCGCGAACGGGCCGGTTCAAACTAAACTTCTGCGCAAGCATCTAAACTCCAAACACGCCCATAAACACGTCATAAATCCCACCCACAATGTAACGGGTAGTCTAAACTTTAAAGGGACATGCCATCACCGGTGACATGCAAAACAGGCCAAATGGCCACTTCACACCGGCCCCTAATTGTTCCGAGTATCTAACGAGGAAATTACTAATAAACATTAAAAAAAAGTGGCCATAAAGGCTATACATATATCAAAAGCAAAAGATCAGGGAATTAAACCCTGTGGCTCCTTGTGGGGAAATTGAACGCTGATCTAACGCGTGACAGGCAGGGGTACAAAACACGATACTAACGAGGAAAAAATAACATGCAATCGTTGCTCTTCATCGACTCTTCCATCTTCACCTTCACCTTCTAGAAGCAATCACAATTTGGTTATTGGTCTTATTACAACATTGATTTTTGTTTTAAGACGTACCATACGCACCATGCCCCGAACATCAGGCATGACTGAACACCAGACTGATTCCTGGGATGTCAGGACATTCATATGAAGAAAGACTGGATAGACTCGGCTTGTACTCGCTAGAATTTGGAAGATTGAGGGGGGATCTTATAGAAACTTACAACATTCTTACGGGTTTTGACAGGCTAGACGCAGGAAGATTATTCCCGATGTTGGGGAAGTCCAGAACAAGGGGTCACAGTTTAAGGATAAGGGGGAAATCTTTTAGGACCGAGATGAGGAAAACTTCTTTCACACACAGAGTGGTGAATCTGTGGAATTCTCTGCCACATAAGGTAGTTGAGGCCGCAGTTCATTGGCTATATTTAAGAGGGAGTTAGATGTGGCCCTTGGGGCTAAAGGGATCAGAGGGTATGGAGAGAAGGCAGGTACAGGATACTGAGTTGGATGGTCAGCCATGATCATATTGAATGGTGGTGCAGGCTCGAAGGGCCGAATGGCCTACTCCTGCACCTATTTTCTATGTTTCTATGATTTCTAGTATTCTTCCCATTAACCAAGAACCTCGTGATGCTGCAGAGACAGCCTCGATAGCCCAATATCTTTTACCAAGTTGGGATAACATATAATTTCTTCCTCCATGTCCAACTTGTACATGAATATGTCATAATAATAATGTCGTTATGTAAAAGTACTTTATTAGTGATAGGACGTTTAGTGTTTACGGGCATTGCCAATTTGTTTAGTTGACCACCCATCCGCAGAAGACCATCCTGCCAGACTGGGTCAAGCTTGTACAATTGACTGTTTCTTTTTACCCCCTGTCCTCCAGCTTCCAAAGTTAATATTTCTTCTTTGTATTTCTGTCTTTGACAGAACGAGCTGATGGCATTTTCCGCTTTGAGGAGATCAACAAGACGTAAACCATGTACGCCATATGAAGCTACAAAAACTTCCATCTGGCCTTCAATCTCTCCTTTCCGTTTATCAGGATTTTCTCCCAGGATACTTTCTGTAATGTGTCTCCTTTCCAGAGCCACCAACAATAATCTTGTTTTTATGTTAAGAAACCAGGCTACTGAAGTTATCAATTTATTCCACAATGAAAAGTGGGGAATTAAACTGTTCACGTGTCATATGAGTCTTTAGCAATCACATTCACAGAAATATTTTGTTTAATTTCTGGATCATTTACAGGTATTTCAAATCCAAAGTTCAAGCTTTGGCCATTCTCTGCGTGGTTCACAAAGAAACTTGGGCCCATTGATACATCTCCTGTTATTTAGAAAGTAATTTGCTGTTAGTCCAGTAGAGGCTTCGTCCACAGGATTTTCTTTTGTGCTAACATATCTCCATCTCCAATCAACAAGAACTTGCTGCACATCCCCTTCACGCCACAATAAGAAATGCAGGTAATCAATATGTTTACCAGCGACTTCACTTGATGAAACATTGATCTGATGTCAGCCATTAAAGCAATCGGTTCTTGCCTAAATTTGATGAGAACCCCAATGAGTGAGTTGGTAAGATCTGGACCTTGTCGTAGTTCATTGTTAATCGATATACCTTTAAAGACGGCAGCACAGTCTAATACCACCCTCAATGTCCTTTTCTTTGAGTGATGCCCCCCATGGTGCGGAATATACCAGAGCTCTCCATCTCCTCTATATAATTGATTCGTTGGTACCATTTTGGCATAATCATTATCAATCATATCCTGTAAGAAGGATGTATATTCCTCTTGATATTTCGTGTTCTTAACAAACTTACGTTTCAAATTCTGGATATGCTGTTCTGCAATATGACGATTATTCGGTAAACTAATACTTTCTTGCTTGAAAGGTAAATCTAAACAATATGTCAATTGATCATCTTAACTGAATAGTTCATAATATCCAAGAATTTTAGTTCTTCTCTGGATATTTCTTCAGATTCTTTGCTGGTACTTTCATTGAAATCATGATTATATTGCTTCATTAACAGATTTTTCCAATTGACATGTAGATATTTGGTTAACAGCAACAGCATGGCAGTTCATCTGGCTACTGTTTCCCTTATTCTTGCTCAAGGAGCCATAGATAACCCATTATAGTAGGGTCTTCACAGCATACGATCCATCCCCTTGGCTCCTAACAATCTGTACAGGTTCTAATGCTCTCAGAGCATTCGTTCCAATAAGCAAGTCAATATCAGAATTTATCTTTGATATTTTAACATCCTTCAGGTAAGGCCATTGCTTTAAGTCTTCACATCTGGGTACATTCTGATGACCAACAGGCATAGTTCCGTGTGTAAAAACTTCTGAAATTGGAATAAAATGATCTTGATCCAAACTGGATATATCCATAGTTGTAATGTAATGACTAGGTCACTCTTTCTCTTTATTCATGTAGGCATTTGAATGTTAACATTCTCTCCAGTAATGTCCAGCCTTCTCATCAAATTCTCTGTACAAAAAGTAGCTGAACTTCCATGGTCCAGAAACGCATATGTTTGCAACACTACATTTGTTTCCCTATTTCTCACTTGTACTGGTAAGATAGAGAAAATGCAAGCTTCAATCCCGGCTCCAGTGTGAGCAGTTACTTGAGGCGAGGTGACAGCATTAATAGCAGCTGACTCCCCCTGCTCTGTATGGTCCGGCTTTTTCTTTACAGGGTGAAGAACATCAGGATGATTCTGCTTGCAGTTGACACAAATTATTGGGCACTTACAGTTTTTTATCACATGCCCCTTCTTTAGACATACATAGCAGATACCACTCCTTTTTAAAAAGTACATATTTTCTTCATATTTATTATCTTTAAATTTACGACACCATTTATGGTGTGGCCCACTTCCTCACAAAACGGACAAAATCCCTTCTTAATAGTTGGTGCATCCTTTATTGCATTTCTTAGGCCCTGTTCTTTGTTTAGTTTCGGTAAAAGTAGAACGTGTATAAGTTGCAAGTGGTCTGCGATCTTCAATAGTTCAGTGGTATGAGTCTAACATGTACCATACTTCTCTTTCTAAAAAATCCACCAGGTCTGGTAGCCTGGCTACTTGTTTGCTCTTATCTCGTATTTCACCTGCCCTATCTCTCCACTTGTCTCTCATTCTTCTGGGCAACTTGTTAATCATCGAGCTGCACCATTCTCTCAGAAATATTGCATAATCACTCAATTTTTCCCCATCGTCTGGTTTGATTTCTTTCCAAGCATGGGCCTTCTCCATATATGCGTTCGGAATCCTCTGTTCATCACCAAAACGTTTTTCAAGTAATCTTCACGCCTTTTTATATACCTGGCTGCCTGGCTCCATCTGACAACTTTCTACAAGCACCTTCAGACTTCCACGTGTACTTCACCAGAAATCATAAGTGCTCTTTTTCATCCTTAACTTTCGTCTATAACACCTCCTTTAGTGTCCCTACGAAAGTTTCATACTCCAAAGAATCTCCACCATACGTAGGAATTTCTACTGGTGGTAGAATGAGAGAGCTATTTTGTTGAGCTATAATCTCGTTGAATTCAGTTTGCCTATTCAACAGTGCCAATAAACCAACCTGATTCCCTTCTCTTGACTCCAACTGTTCATAAACAGGCCTTTGTGATTCAAACGGGCTTGCTCGAGCCTGTGCACCAGGCCTCACCACGGCTGGTTTGTCTCGAGCATCCACAGGCGTTGATCTAGCACTCATTTGCTGAGATGATGTTTTACCCATCGTATTCTGCCAATTGGTTTTCAAAGCCTAGAAATCCGGTGGACCTCGACTGTGGAATTGATCCAACTGCCAATTCATTTAGAGCTGTTTTTCTTCTTGGTCCAGAGCTCATCGTCCTCGACGATATAGAGCTGCATCTTGACCCCTCACCTTCCAGTATATCCTCGCTGGCTTTGGCCACCGCCATCTTTGTGGCTAATTCCAATTGTCCCTGCTGTCGCATCGTCTGTTCCTCTTGTCGTTGTATCTCTCGGTTCATCTCTTCTTGCTGTCGTGCCATCTTATGTGTTCTCTCTTCTAGCTGTAACGCCATCTCTTCTTGCTGTCGTGCCATCTTATGTGTTCTCTCTTCTAGCTGTAACGACATATCTTCTTGCTGTCGTGCCATCTTATGTGTTCTCTCTTCTCGCTGTAACACCATCTCTTCTTGCTGTCGTGCCATCTTATGTGATCTCTCTTCTAGCTGTAACACCATCTCTTCTTGCTGTAACGCCATCTTATGTGATCTCTCTTCTAGCTGTAACACCATCTCTTCTTGACATCGCCTCATCTCTCGCACGATCTCATGTTTTTTCTTCATGGCATCCGCTTCTATTGAGAGCACAGCTATA
The DNA here is from genome assembly GCF_010909765.2 of Amblyraja radiata. Lineage (NCBI taxonomy): Eukaryota > Metazoa > Chordata > Chondrichthyes > Rajiformes > Rajidae > Amblyraja > Amblyraja radiata. The sequence goes on along the minus strand of NW_022630622.1, from coordinate 20,381 downwards.
TCAGCTTTTGCTCCCAATTGACAGGCGCCCTCTAAACCCAACTGACTGAGCAACGAGATCTGCGGCCTGATCTTCGTGAAGATACATTCGAGATACCATCTCCTCGTCTAAATTCATCTTCCATTCTGGCACCTTGTTGCTTCGCATTTCCAGCTACTAAGCTCGTCACTTGTGACATCATTTCAGATAACCGCTTCTCTGCCTTTTTCTTGAAACAATTGAATATCTTCTTCGTGTCTTCGTCCCACTGGGTATGTCTTCTGCGTTCTTCCCAAGACAGCACTGAACACAGCAGTACATTCTGTTTCTTGCCAATCTCCTGGTAGACGTTCCATAGTTGGTTCATATTAGATTTCACCTTGATCACGTTCTGTTCTGATTCCATTAGTTTGTTTCTATATATCCAATAATCTGGTCACCTGCAACCATAATTCATTACTCTCTTTCTCGGTTTCCCTCAAACATGTGAAATATCTGTTTCTTCAAGTTGTCTGGGTCTTTCTTCACAACCACGTGGTTCTTCTGGCATCGCTCTGCCTTCATCTTCTTCTAAATTCATGATTTTAAAGAGGTTGTGGCAGATTGCCAAGTCTTTAAATTAGTCGAACAAGTCTCTACTAGTAGCTGTAGCTTTGTTTTTTAATCAGCAATTTCTTCCAAAATTAAAACATACTGATAATGCAGAGAACATCTTTCTAACACCAGGTGCAAAATGTAGCTCTAGTTAAATTGAATGCACCTATCAGGAGCAACAACACACTCCAAGGTTGCAAGTACACAAAAATGCTGGAGAAACTCAACGGGTGCAGCAGCATCTATGGAGCGAAGGAAATAGGTGACGTTTCGGGCCGAACCCCTTCTCACCTCCGTTATCCTGACCGCGGTCTGCATCCCACCCCAGGCAGACGTCCGTGTGGCACTGGAGGAGCTGCACCAGACGTCTTCCCCGAGGCATTTACCACAATTGCTGGGGACTTCAATGCGAAACTCAAGAAATCACTCCCGAACTTCCTTTGTACTCACAAATCCAGTGATACGCCTCGATGCGGTAGATAGATGTCTAGGCTCTTCTGACCGAGATATAGTTGATCCTGGAACCACTTTGGTCTGGCTAAAACCTCTCCGAGAATTTTAGACAATCTTTTGTCTTAAGGGCAAGACTGCTTTATCAAAGGGAGCTGAGGGAATGCTCTGTGTTCTGTTTCACAGAGACATGGCTCAACCCCAGCTCCCCAGACTCAGCGGTCCAGCCTGAAGGGTTCTCCATCCACCGTATGGACCCAGGTCGGTCTGCTTTACCCAGACGCGCTGGAGAAAACAACTTCTGAGCTCTGTTACAGAAGTATATTAATTAAAACAGTGGTTTGAATTCAAAGAGTAATAATCGATTTGTACTCACAAATCCAGTGATACGTCTCGATGCTGTAGATAGACGTATAGGTTCTTCTGCCGGAGATCTAGTTCCTCCTAGAACCACTTTCGTCTGGCTAAAACCTCTCCGAGAATTTTAGACAATCTTTTGTCTTAAGGGCAAGACTGCTTTATCAAAGGGAGCTGAGGGAATGCTCTGTGTTCTGTTTCACACAGACATGGCTCACCCCCAGCTCCCCAGACTCAGCGGTCCAGCCTGAAGGGTTCTCCATCCACCGTATGGACCTACCCTGGCATCTGGGAAAGGGAGAGGAGGGGGCGTCTGCCTCATGGTCAACTCTGCGTGGTGCTCAGACGTGGCAGCCCTGTCCTGATCTCCACAACTGGAACATCTGGCCGTGAAGTGCAACCCTTCTACCTCCCGAGAGAATTCACCTCCGTTATCCTGACCGCGGTCTACATCCTACCCCAGGCAGACGTCCGTCTGGCACTGGAGGAGCTGCACGCCATGGTCAACAAACACCAGACGTCTTACCCCGAGGCATTTACCACCATTGCTGTGGATTTCAATAAGGCGAACCTCAAGAAATCACTCCCCAACTTCCACCAACATGTCTCCTGCTTCACCAGAGGACCTAACACCCTCGATCACTGCTACACCACCATCAAGAATGCCTATCGTTCTATCCCACACCCTCACTTCAGTAAGTCCGACCATACCGCGGTGCTGCTTCTTCCTGCCTACAAGCAGCAATTAAAGGGCGTACACCCAGAAGTGAGGACAGCACAGAGCTGGTCGGGGGGGGGGGGGGGGGGGCAGAAGAACAACTCCAGGACTGTTTGGAGTCTGCAGACTGGGCAATGTTCAAGGACTCGGCAACGGACTTGAACGAATACGCCACAGTCGTTACAGACTTCGTAAAGAAATGTGTGGAGGACTGCATCCCTACAAACACCTTCCGAGTGTTTCCCAATCAGAAACCTTGGATGAACTTTGAGATTCGCACTCTCCTGAAGTCCAGACACAGGGCATTCACCTCCAATGATACAGTGGCCTACACGAAGACCAGATACGACCTTGGTAAGGCCATCAAAAAGGCCAAAGGGGACTTCTGCTCCAAACTGGAAGATGAGGCAGATGTTCGGCAGCTGTGGCAGGGCCTGAATGCAATCACCTCCTACAAGGCGAAACCAGGAGGCAGCTCGAATGTCGGTGTAACATCACTCCCTGACGAGCTCAATGCGTTTTACGCACGCTTTGACAGGGAGAATACTGATGTGCCTTCCTGATCCCCCATTCGCTGTGATGGCATTTCAGTCTCAGTCACAGAGTCCGACGTCAGGAAATCCTTCAGAGGGGTGAACCCTCGAAAAGCGCCTGGACCTGATGGTATACACAGTCGTGTTCTAAAAACCTGTGCGGACCAACTGGCGGGAGTTTTTACGGACATTTTCAACATCTCACTTCTGAGGTCTGAGGTCCCCACCTGCTTTAAAAGGGCATCAATTATACTAGTGCCCAAGAAGAGTACGTTGACGTACCTCAATGACTATCGACCAGTGGCACTAACGCCGGTGGTGATGAAGTGCTTTGAGAGGATGATCATGGAGCAAATCAATTCCTACCTCCACAAAAACGTGGACCCCCTGCAGTTCGCGTACCGCCACAACAGATCAACGATGGATGCGATCTCGCTGGCCCTCCACTCCGCACTGGACCACTTGGACAACAAAAACTCATATGTCAGGCTCTTATTCATTGATTACAGCTCGGCATTTAACACAATCATCCCCTCCAAACTGGTTAGCAAACTCGCAGAACTGGGTCTCTGCGCATCCCTCTGCAACTGGATCCTCGACTTCCTAATCCACAGGCCACAGTCTGTTCGTAATAACCATATAACCATATAACAATTACAGCACGGAAACAGGCCATCTCGGCCCTACAAGTCCGTGCCGAACAACATTTTTCCCTTAGTCCCACCTGCCTGCACTCATACCATAACTCTCCATTCCCTTCTCATCCATATGCCTATCCAATTTATTTTTAAATGATACCAACGAACCTGCCTCCACCACTTCCACTGGAAGCTCATTCCACTCCGGTACCACTCTCTGAGTAAAGAAGTTCCCCCTCATGTTACCCCTAAACTTCTGTCCCTTAATTCTGAAGTCATGTCCTCTTGTTTGAATCTTCCCTATTCTCAAAGGGAAAAGCTGATCCACATCAACTCTGTCTATCCCTCTCATCATTTTAAAGACCTCTATCAAGTCCCCCCTTAACCTTCTGCGCTCCAGAGAATAAAGACCTAACTTATTCAACCTTTCTCTGTAACTTAGTTGTTGAAACCCAGGCAACATTCTAGTAAATCTCCTCTGTACTCTCTCTATTTTGTTGACATCCTTCCTATAATTGGGCGACCTAAATTGTACACCATACTCCAGATTTGGTGTACAATTGTCCTTCTCTGGCTGTGCCTTGTACAATTTTAACATTACATCCCAACTTCTATACTCAATGCTCTGATTTATAAAGGCTAGCATACCAAAAGCTTTATTTACCACCCTATCTATATGAGATTCCACCTTCAAGGAACTATGCACGGTTATTCCCAGATCCCTCTGTTCAACTGTATTCTTCAATTCCCTACCATTTACCATGTACGTCCTATTTTGATTTGTCCTGCCAAGGTGTAGCACCTTACATTTATCAGCATTAAACTCCATCTGCCATCTTTCAGCCCATTCTTCCAAATGGCCTAAATCACTCTGTAGACTTTTGAAATCCTCTTCATTATCCACAACACCCTCTATCTTGGTATCATCTGCATACTTACTAACCCAATATACCACACCTTCATCCAGATCATTGATGTACATGACAAACAACAAAGGACCCAACACAGATCCCTGAGGCACCCCACTAGTCACCTGCCTCCAACCCGACAAACAACCATCCACCATTACCCTCTGGCTTCTCCCATTCAGCCACTGTTGAATCCATCTTGCTACTCCTGCATTTATACCCAACAGTTGAACCTTCTTAACCAACCTTCCATGAGGAACCTTGTCAAATGCCTTACTAAAGTCCATATAGACAACATCCACTGCTTTACCCTCGTCAATTTTCCTAGTAACCTCTTCAAAAAATTCAAGAAGATTAGTCAAACATGACCTTCCAGGCACAAATCCATGCTGACTGTTCCTAATCAGACCCTGTTTATCCAGATGCTTATATATATTATCTCTAAGTATCTTTTCCATTAATTTGCCCACCACTGAAGTCAAACTAACTGGCCTATAATTGCTAGATATTGGTGGAAATGTGTCAGCCTCGATAACAATCAGCACGGGATCACTTCAAGGCTCCGTGCTCAGCCCCCTGCTGTACTCACTCTATACTTATGACTGCGTAGCCGGTCACAGTGCGAACTCCATCATCAAGTTCGCTGACGACACCACTGTTGTGGGACGTATCACTGATCGGGGATGAGTCAGAGTATAGAAGAGAGATCGAGCAACTGTCCATATGGTGCCAACGCAATAACCTGGCCTCAACACCAGCAAAACCAAGGACATGATTGTGGACTTTGGAAGGAGTACGAGGGGGACCCACAGCCCCATTTATATCAACGGGTCGATGGTTGAAAGGGCAAGAGCTTCAAATTCCTGGGCGTGCACACCTCTGAAGACCTTTCCTGGTCCGAGAACACTAATGCAATTATCAAAAAAGCTCATCAGCGCCTCTATTTCCTGAGAAGATTATGGAGAGTCGGTTTGTCAAGGAAGACTCTCTCTAACTTCTACAGTTGCATAGTCGAGAGCATGCTGACCGGTTGCATCATGACTTGGTTTGGCAATTTGAGCGCCCTGGAGAGGAAAAGACTACAAAATGTAGTAAACACTGCCCAGTCCATCATCGGATCTGACCTTCCTTCCATCGAGGGGATTTATCGCAGTCGCTGCCTCACAAAGGCTGGCAGTATCACAAAGACCCACACCATCCTGGCCACACACTCATCCCGCTGCTACCTTCAGGTAGAAGGTACAGGAGCCTGAAGACTGCAACAACCAGGTTCAGGAATAGCTACTTCCCCACAGCCATCAGGCTATTAAACCTGGCTCGGACAAAACTCTGATTATTCATAACCACTTTCTGTTATTTGCACTTTATCAGTTTATTTATTCATGTGTGTATATATTTATATCATGGTATATGGACACACTGATCTGTTTTGTAGTAAATGCCTACTATTTTCTGTGTGCTTAAGCAAAGCAAGAATTTCATTGTCCTATACAGGGACACATGACAATAAACTCACTTGAACTTGAACTTGAACTTGTCCTCTTCTCTGGGACTGTATTTCTTCTTCAGTTCCTTGACTGGAACCAGTGCTCTGGCTCTGCATCTCCGAGGTCTTAGCCTGGTCGTCTTTCTCTGGCTGTCCCTCTCCGAGGTCTTAGCCTGGTCGTCCATCTCTGGCGGTGCATCTCCGAGGTCTTAGCCTGGTCGTCCTTCTCTGGCTCTGCCTCTCCGAGGTCTTAGCCTGGTCGTCTTTCTCTGGCTGTCCCTCTCCGAGGTCTTGGCCTTCTTCGCTTCGATTCATTCTTCTGTCCCTCTCTCTGGGACTGGCATTTAATCCCCGCCGGAGGTATCCTACTACTTAATGTAGCGGTAGATAATCATATCTTTCAGGTAATTAGCACCATAGCCGCTATTTGGATGATAATGGTTGAAGGGGGTGTCTTCTAAACACATGCAAACCAACTCACAGAGACCTTCAGAGCTTCTTCTCAGATATGACTTCAAAACAGTCGTTTGATGAATAAAGGCTTTGTTGTTGATAGAAAACAGTGAAATACATCCTTCTTCCTACTCGTTACTGCAATCTTCTTCGAACTCCAGCTTACTATTTAGACATTAATAAACTCCTCGTGTCTCCGTAACACTGGCAAGATCTCCTTTAGATCTTCAATGGATGCGGCATGGCCCGCATGATCTTATACATTCCTACATGTTCTTACATGGCTCTTACATGTTCTTACATGATCTTACATGGGAGAAGGGTTCTCACGGTGCGACCTGAAGCAAGATGTCACTCGAGTGAAGTGGTCGTGGTCCTGCACGAGTTCCGCACGATAAAGAGTTCACACGATAAAGAGTTCCCACGGTACTCGGCATTTCTGTTATTTGTGCGAGTGACTTGTCCGTCTCCCGACCTTTCCCGTTAATCTTGAATGAACATCGTGGACTGTAGTGTTGTTAATCACGTGGCACAAATGATGTGACTTTTTTTTCACACACTATATTGGGTTTTTTCACCCGAGCTCTTTAATGAGCTGAAGAATAATCTGTTTTTTTTTTTGACAAATGTTGTTTGGTGTGATGTACCTTCTCTCAATATGTGCAAGAAGTCGTCTTTTTATTTTGTCAAATAGGAATAAAGACTGTGTCTCACATTGACCGTGATGATTGTCTTATTTTATTATCTACTGAGAGGTGAAACTTTCAGTCTGAAGAAGGCTCTCGACCCGAAACGCCACGCCTTCCTTCTCTCCAGAGATGCTGCCTGCCCCGCTGAGTTGCTCCAAGCAACTGGTGTCTATCTACAAAGGACTGACCACCGGACTGGATGTCGGGGCTGGCGTGTTGCGTTTCACAGACCGAACTGTCCAATTAATAGTAACAGATGGGCACTCCCTCTCAACCACATTCTCTTGCCTTCTCCCCTTAATCTCCTGACAGCCGCATTAATCAGGAATGTATCTATCTCTGCCCCTATTCTTCACCCTTTTGACAGTAGCTTTGTATTATTGGAGACGCGGGAGACAGCGGATGCTGGAAGACTGAGCAAAACACGAAGTGCTGGAGGAATTCGGTGCATTTGTGTTTAAGAAGGAACTGCAGATGCTGGAAAATCGAAGGTACACAATAATGCTGGAGAAACTCAGCGGGTGCAGCAGCATCTATGGAACGAAGGAAATAGGCAACGTTTCGGCCCGAAACGTTGCCTATTTCCTTCGTTCCATAGATGCTGCTGCACCCGCTGAGTTTCTCCAGCATTTGTGTGTGGGGGTGGGAGTTGGGGGGAGGGGGGGGAGAGATAAGGCAGCCTGAAGAAAGGGTCGCCTGTCCATTTCCCTCCGTAGTTGCTGCCTGGCCCGCGGAGTTCCTACAGTCTTAGAAACTGCTTTAGACAAAAAGAGACACAAACTGCTGGAGTAAAATAGCTCAGCAAGTGAGGTACCTGAACACTCAAAAATGAAAAAGAATGAAAATGTGATTATTTCACCTCCCTTCAACTATTTTGTGTTTCAGCATGAGAGGGATTATAACATTAGAGACATTCATCTTGTAGTGATGTGTTAATGAAGAATTGCAGACATCAATCTGATAGTAAAAAATATATTTATTTAACAATGAGGTAAAACAAGCACTGACAATCAAACTGCTCAGTTACTCACCGTTCGCAGGAGTTCCCACGGTACCCGCAAGAGTTATTACGGATATCGCATGGGCCACTTCGTTCAAACAATGTTGCAACGCTCACCAAAAAGTGCTCAAGACACTCTTGGAGAAATTCAAAAATGCTTGAATTTTCTCCCGACCTTACCAAGTCACACGACTACCTGCTGTTAGCGCCACGGAGGTCCTCGGTGGTCCACGAATGCCGTACTGCTATCGCAGAAGGTTCCCACGATGTTAAATCTTGTTAAGTCTTGCTTCAGGTCGCACAGTGAGAAAGCCCTTTTAACGTTCCCCATGGTCTCCAAACTAATCTAAAAGACTAAACTTCTGCGCAAGCAGCTAAGCTCCGAACACTCCCAAAACACGTCATAAATCCCACCCACAATATAACAAGCAGTCTAAAATGGAAACATAGAAACATATAAACATAGAAAATAGATGCAGGAGTAGAGGCCATTCGCCCCTCCGAGCCTGCACCGTCATTCATTATGATCATGGCTGATCATCCAACTCAGTATCCCATCCCTGCCTTCTCTCCATACCCCCTGATTCCTTTAGCCACAAGGGCCACATCTAACTCCCTCTTAAATATAGTTAATGAACTGGCCTCAACTACCTTCTGTGACAGAGAATTCCACAGATTCACCACTCTCTGTGTGAAAAATGTTTTTCTCATCTCGGTCCTAAAATAATACCCCCTTATCCTTAAACTGTGACCGCTTGTTCTGGATTTCCCCAACATCGGGAATAAACTTCCTGCATCCAGCCTGTCGAACCCCTCAAGAATTTTGTAAATTTCTATAAGATCTTACCACAATCCTCTAAATTCTAGCGAGTACAAAGCGAGTCTATCCAGTATTTCTTCATATGAAAGTCCTGTCAGAAATACCCCACAGTTTGTGACCGCTTCAGCACTGCCCCACAGTGTTCCACTACATCCGTACAACACAGTGTGTAACTCCATCAGTTATACCCCACTGTATGTTACTCTATCAGAACCTCCCCACAATGTGTCACCATCAGAACTACCTGACAGGTTATCATTCCATAAGTATTATCCCACAATATGTCACTGCATCACTACTAGCCCCAAAGTGTGTCCCTCCATCAGAGCTACTCCAGAATATGTCATACATCAGTATTACCTCACAGTGTGTCACTCCATCAGGAGTACCCTACAGAGTGTCACTACATCAGTGCTGCCACACATTTGGTCAGTTCATCAGTACTACCTCGCAGTGTATCACTCCATCTGTACTGGTCCACAATATGTCACTCCATCACTACTACCCCCAAAGTGTGTCCATCCATCAGTGCTACTCCAGAATATGTCATACATCAGTACTATCCCACAATGTGTCACCCCATCAATACTACTCCACATTGTGTTGCTCCATCAGTACTTCACCAAACTATGCCACTCCATCAGGACAACCACATAGCGTGGTGTCCTGGGCCTCCTCCATTGTCAGACTGAGGCCCAGCGCGAATTGGAGGAACAGGACCTCATATTTCGCTTGGGTAGCTAACACACCAGCAGTATGAACATTGACTTCTCTAACTTCAAGTAGCCCTTGCTTTCCATCTTTCTTCATCCTCTTCCCCTTCCCAGATCTCCCACCAGTCTTACTGTCTCCGACTACATTGTATCTCTGTCACGCCCACTCATGTGACATTAGTCTGAAGAAGGACCTCGCCCCGAAACGTCACCCATTCGTTCTCTCCAGTGATGCTGCCTGTCGTGCTGATTTACTTCAGCATTGTGTGTATATTTCCACTACAGAATGTCACTCCATCTGTACTACCATACATTTTATCAATTCATTAGTACTACATGTGCACCACTCCACAATATGTCACCCCATCAGTAATGCGCCATAGTGTATCTCTCCATCAGTATTACCCCAATGTGACACTCCATCAATGCTCCCCCTCGGTAAGTCACTCCATCAGTACTACCCCGTAGTGTGTAATTCCACCTGCACTAACACACAGTGTATTACTCCATCAGTATTACCCCACACCGTTTGTCACTTCAAATGTACCACCCCAGAGTGTCAGTCCATCTGTACGTCCCCAGAGTGTCACACCACCAGTACTACTCTTCAGTGTAATTCCATCAGATCTACCCCACAGTGTTTCCCTCCATCAGCAGTACCATAGAATGTGTCACTACATCAGTAATACCCCAAAGAGTGTCACTCCATCAGCACTGCCCTTGAATATATCATTACATATGTGTCTCTCTATCAGTACTACAACACAATGTGTCATTTCATCAGGACTACCCCACAGTGTGTCATTCCATAGTTACCCCACAGTGTGTCAGTCCATCAGTACCACCACCGTGTGTCACTCCATCAGTACCACCACAGTATGTCACTCCATCAGTACCACCACAGTGTGTCCCTCCATCAGTACCACCACAGTGTGTCAGTCCATCAGTCCCACCACAGTGAGTCACTGCGTCAGTTCGGCCCCATTTTCATCCCTCCACCAGCACTATCCCACTGTGTGTCTCTCCATCAGTGGACGGAGATAGGGCAGCCCAGAGATGGGAAATAGAGAGCGTAGGGGAGAGAGTTAAAGTTCAGAGAGAGTGACAGCAGTGAGGATGGAGGGAGAGAGAAAGAGAGGAGGGAGAGGTGCTGCATCATTTGCCGTTTTATTTAGGTTTAGGACAATTCTGAGGCGGTAATGTTTCTGTTCTCTGAGTGTCGTGAATCTTTGGGTCGTTCCTCCTCAAAGGTTAATTCAGAAACAAGGGTTCTGAACTTAAAGAAAGGTAACTTTGAGGGTATGAGACGTGAATTGGCCAAGAAAGACTGGCGATTGATTCTTTATGGGTTGACGGATGATATGCAATGGAAGGCATTTAAAGACTGCATGGATTAACTACAACAATTGTTCATCCCAGTTTGGCAAAATAATAAATCAGGGAAGGCAGTGCATCCATGGGTAACAAGGGAAATCAGGGATAGTATCAAAACAAAAGATGAAGCGTACAAATTAGCCAGAAAAAGCAGCCTACCAGAGGACTGGGAGAAATTCAGAGTCCAGCAGAGGAGGACAAAGGGCTTAATTAGGAAAGTGAAAATAGATTATGAAAGAAAACTGGCAGGGAACATAAAAACTGACTGCAAATATGTTTATAGATTTGTGAAAAGAAAAAGATTAGTTAAAACAAATGTAGGTCCCTCGCAGTCAGAAACAGGCGAATGGATCATGGGGACCAAGGACATGGCAGATCAATTGAATAACTACTTTGGTTCTGTCTTCACTAAGGAAGACATAAATAATCTGCCGGAAATAGCAGGGGACCGGGGGTCAAATGAGATGGTGGAACTTAGTGAAATCCAGGTTAGCTGGGAAGTGGTATTAGCTAAATTGAATGGATTAAAGACCGATAAATCCCCAGGGCCAGATAGGCTGCATCCCAGATTACTTAAGGAAGTAGCCGCAGAAATAGTGGATGCATTAGTGATAATTTTTCAACACTCTTTAGATTCTGGAGTAGTTCTTGAGGATTGGAGGATAGCTAATATAACCCCACTTTTAAAAAAGGGAGGGAGAGAGAAAACGTGGAATTACAGACAAGTTAGTCTAAAGTCAATAGTGGAGAAACTGCTAGAATCAGTTATTAAAGATGGGATAGCAGCACATTTGGAAAGTGGTGAAATCATTGGACAAAGTCAGCATGGATTTATGAAAGGTAAATCATGTCTGACGAATCGTATGGAATTTTTCGAGGATGTAACTAGTAGAGTGGATAAGGTAGAACCAGTGGATGTGTTATATCTGGACTTTCAGAAGGCTTTCGACAAGGTCCCACATAAGAGATTAGTATGCAAACTTAAAGCACACGGTATTGGGGGTTCAGTATTGATGTGGATAAAGAACTGGCTGGCAGACAGGAAGCAAAGAGTAGGAGTAAACGGAACCTTTTCACAATGGCAGGCAGTGACTAGTGGGGTACCGCAAGGCTCAGTTCGGGGACCCCAGCTATTTACAATAGATATTAATGATTTGAACGAGGGAATTGAATGCAACATCTCCAAGTTTGCGGATGACACGAAGCTGGGGGGCAGTGTTAGCTGTGAGGAGGATGCTAGGAGGCTGCAAGGTGACTTGGATAGGCTGGGTGAGTGGGAAAATGCATGGCAGATGCAGTATAATGTGGATAAATGTGAGGTTATCCACTTTGGTGGCAAAAACAGGAAAGTAGACTGTTATCTGAATGGTAACGAGACCTGGGTGTCATGGTACATCATTCATTAAAAGTAGGCATGCAGGTGCAGCAGGCAGTGAAGGAAGCGAATGGTATGTTAGCATTCATAGCAAAAGGATTTGAGTCTAGGAGCAGGGAGGTTCTACTGCAGTTGTACAGGGTCTCGGTGAGACCGCACCTGGAGTATTGCGTACAGTTTTGGTCTCCTAATCTGAGGAAAGACATTCTTGCCATAGAGGGAGTACAGAGAAGGTTCACCAGACTGATTCCTGGGATGTCAGGACTTTCATATGGAGGAAGACTGGATAGACTCGGCTTGTACTCGCTAGAATTTAGAAGATTGAGGGGGGAGCTTATAGAAACTTACAAAACTCTTAAGCGGTTGGACAGGCTAGATGCAGGAAGATTGTTCCCGATGTTGGGGAAGTCCAGAACAAGAGGTCACAGTTTAAGGATAAGGGGGGAATCCTTTAGGACCGAGTTGAGGAAATTATTTTTTACACAGAGAAAGGTGAATCTCTGGAACTATCTGCCACAGAAGGTAGTTGAGGCCAGTTCATTGGCTATATTTAAGAGGGAGTTAGATGTGGCCCTTGTGGCTAAAGGGATCAGGGGGTATGGAGGGAAGGCAGGTACAGGATACTGAGTTGGATGATCAGCCATGATCATATTGAATGGCGAATGGTGCAGGCTCGAAGGGCCGAATGGCCAACTCCTGCATCTATTTTCTATGTTTCTATGTTTCTATGTGATGAAGGAAGGCAGAGAATGTTATTGCCCCATGGCATATTGATTGATTGTTGATTATACCTTTAATAATCCTTTACAGGAAATTACAGTGCCACGACAGCTTCAAGACAGACATAACACCACACATTTCCTCAAATGGCTTCCATACTTAACAAGTTAAAATACAAGTTAAAATACAAGTTAAAATACAATTAATTAAAAAAAAGTGCAGTTATTTATGCGCATTATATAACCTTATAGCAGCTGGTAAACAGGACTTCCTATGTCTCTCAGTTTTGCACATTGGTGCAATCAGCCTCTGACTGAAGATGCTGCTCTTGATCACCTTCAGGGCATGGAGTGGGTGAGTGGGGTTGGTCATTATTGAACCCAGTTTGTTCAGAGTTCTGGCCTCTGCCACCTGCTGGACCGTTCGTTGCTCAGCCCCGACCACTGAGCCGGCCTTCCTGATTAGCTTGTCCAGTCTGTTTTTGTCCGCTATGCGGGCGCCATCTCCCCAACAGGCCACAGCAAAAAACAGAGCACTGGCCACCACTGAATGGTAGACACTGCACAGTAGGGGTTGGCAGATGTTAAATGACCTCAGCCTCCTTAAAAAATACAGTCGGCTTTGTCCCTTCCTGTACACCGACTGCCTCCATATGACACTTCCAGTTCAGCTCACTGTCAAGCTGCACCCCAAGGTACCTGTGGTTAGCGACCACCTCCACCTCAGTGCCCTTAATGGTGATTGGTGTTGCTTGAGTCCTCCTCCTCCCCCTCCTGAAGTCCACAACTATCTCCTTGGTTTTTTTGGTGTTAAGATGGAGGTTATTGTGTGCACTCCACTCCACAAAGTTACTTATTATGTCTCTATACTCCTCCTCATTGCCCCCTTTAATGAGGCCGACAACAGCTGTGTCATCCGAAAACTTCTGCAAAAAGCAGCTGTTGGTGTTATATTGGAGATCCGCTGTGTAGATGGTAAACAGGAACGGAGCCAGCACAGTTCCTTGTGGAGCCCCTGTGCTGCTCAAGATGGTGCCCGAGACACTGTTCTGTAGGCGCACGTACTGTGGTCTGAGGGAAAGGTAATCCAAACACCACAGTACCAGTGATGGATCCACTTTCATCTTCTCCATCTTCTCCCCTAGCAGTCGGGGCTGAATTGTGTTGAAGGCGCTTGAGAAGTCAAAACATGTAATCCTTACAGATGCATCAGTAGTGTCCAAATGTGTGTACACCCTCTGCAGCATGTAAATGAGGGCATCATCGACACTGATGTTAGGCTGATATGCAAACTGTAAAGGATCCATTTGATTTGACACACTAGTCCTGATGTAGGAAAGGACAAGTCTCTCAAATGTCTTCATTATATGTGAAGTGAGCGCTACTGGTCTGTAGTCATTGTGGAGAGTGGGATGGGTCTTCTTTGGGACAGGTACCAGGCAAGATGTTTTCCACAGCCTTGGAACCCTCTGTAGACGCAAGCTCAGGTTGAACAGGTGTGTTAGAATACCACACAGCTCTGAAGAGCAAGTCTTCAGTAGCCTTGGGCTGGTGTCATCAGGCCCCACTGCTTTCCCTGGCTTCAGTCTGTCCAGCATCATCTTGACCTGAGCAGTATGAAGAGTCATGGGTGGGGCTGCCGGTGGAGTGGGAGGTGGAAAGAGGGGACTCCGTACAGGTGACATCTCAGGAGTGATGGAGAGAGGGATGGGAGGTGGAGAGGAAGCAGCAATGGTCAGCAGACCAGGTGGGGGAGGCTGGGGTGGTGTGGGGCAGTCAAATCTGTTGAAAAATCTGTTCAGATCATATAGTCTGAATGATCGTATAGTCAGATCTATTCCAGACAAGCAGGGAGTGAATGGTTCCCGGGGTCAGTCAGCGGGAGTGTGGGGTTGGGGTCACAGTCAGTGAAGCCGCGATCATATTGAGTGGTGAAGCAGAGTGGAGGGGGGGGGGAGTCACTTTAGTCCGAGGTAACGTATTGAACTAATTGCTCAACCTGTGGACAAAGGTCGCCCAGTCCAGTCCACCTTCAAACTGGGCACCAGAAGCCCTGAGAGAGTCCCTGGAATTTGGCATTGCCTTGCTGAGTGAAAACGGATTGAAGGAAATCAGACAAACAACATGAGGTGGAGAGTTGAATCTGATGGAGTTTGAAACAATATCCCCTTTGCTGGAACAATGCCGCCCGCTCCCAATTTCCATCCCTCAGTATCTATCGCCACAATTCCCAGTCTTTGGAGTTTCTCAATCAATTCCCTGAATAAATCACAACCTGTCTGTCTCTCTCTCTGTCTCAGCAGGGATCTCACTCGGCTGATGTCATCTGTTTGTGAATCATTTCGAAATCTCTATTTTTAAACTCTGTTGAAACTGCACTGTCCCGGTGGAGACGGTAAATGGTATAAAATCTCCAGGAATGTTGTGTCCCAGCATTTCATGCCGAGACATCACCGGCAGCTCACGGGGACACGTCGCTGGGCAGAGAGAATGTGGGAAAAGGTTTATGAATATTACGCTGTGGAGAAAATCCTGTACGCGATCATTGCTGCCGTTGGAATCCCTGGTAAGTGAGCAGAACAATTCAAGTTTTATAAATCCATCCGTGTGTTAACTGGTGTTGACCTGATTCTCATCATGTTACAAGTTCCCAACTGATGATCGTTGTACAAGAATATGTGAAGAATATCAATCCTCTCTGTGAAATATTTGTGAATTAACGCTGCTGTGATTTGTCTTATTTTCAGCTGAAACTAAGCCTCTTTTTCTCTCACTGCTGCCGGCCGGGAGCCACTAGAATGTTGTTCTTGCCTTCAGTGGCACCTTGCACAGAGTTGTCCCAGTGCTCGGGACAGGCAGGCAGGCAGGCAGCTCTCCGGGACTGTGTGACTGGGAGAGAGGGGTTCACATTGTGAAGTTCACTGTGTGTGAGTTATTGATCAGAGTGAACAGCCACTCGCTCCTGTGGACACTGTGTCTCACTCACTGTGGAGTCTGTCTGTCACAGTCCGATTCCACCCACAGCCTGTTGGTCAATAATTGGATCCATCTCCTGGACCAGTGGCCGCGGATCTACCGGCGTGTGTGTGTGTGTGTGTGTGTGTGTGTGTGTGTGTGTGTGTGTGTGTGTGTGTGTGTGTGTGTGTGTGTGTGTGTGTGTGTGTGTGTGTGTGTATGTGTCTGTGTGTGTGTGTGTGTGTGTGTGTGTGTGTGTGTGTGTGTGTGTGTGAGTGTGTGTGTGTGTGTGTGCATGTGTGTGTGTGTGTGTGTGTGTGTGTGTGTGTGTGTGTGTGTGTGTGTATGTGAGACATTTCTTGGTGAGCTCTCCTCCATTAACTCCTCCATGGACTCTGATATAGCAGCCTAATGTTGGTGGCCAGTGGCTGGTGATAGAGTTAGCACAATAATGTTGTCTGCCGATGAACCTTGTGTTTAGCTGGTTTTTGTTGAATTGTTTCTATAATTTTCCTACTCAACTTTTGATTTTGATAAAATGATGCCGGCGGCTCCTCTTGTAATTATTTAACCGCTGGACCAAAGTTGTAGCTGGCATGAGAATTGTTATGATTGATGCTGAGTTACTACTGTTGCCGTAAAAAGTGTCGCAATTGCCGTAAAACGTCGTAACACTAAGAGTTGAGTTTTCTCTTTCTATACGAAATGTAAAAGATTGTTTGAATGGTAAAGGATTGGTCCCTATAAACAATTGATTATAATCAATTACCAATTATTTGAATATTGAAATTTGATAAATTGACAATTAAAGGCATATGAAGTTTAATCTAGATTTTTTCTCTTTTTATTTTTATTTTTGATTAACCATATGCGATAATATGAGTTGTTATTTTGGGCTTCATAATGCCCCATTAATTTAAACATAAATGGTCCAGGACCTCGTACTTTGATCTATTTGCATAAATATGAGCTATGCAGACTGAGGTGTGTATGCTCGCTTTTTTTTCCTTTTAATCTCTCTCTCTCTCAATGACGCAGCCTGATCTTGTGTGCTTTGTCTGTCCTGTCTTCTGTGTGTGTGTGTGTTTGTGTCAATCTGTATATGTGGCTCTCTCGTCCCCTTTCTCATGCTATTTCCCTGCCCCACTCCCCCAACCTTATCTACACCCAATTGATCCACAATTGATACAGCTAAAGGACTAAAATCATCCATTTGAACATTAGGAGTCTTCTTCCAAAGACAGATTTAATTAGAGTTTGGATTGCACAGAATAAACCTGACATAATAACATTTTCAGAAACATGGTTACATAGTGAAATTTGTGACAATGATATTCATATTGATAATTTTGCATTATATAGAGCAGATAGGCCTACGAGAGCTGGAGGTGTGGCTTGTTATGTGTCAACTCGCTTTATATCTGAACCTGCCATCCCTAAAGTAACCTCATCTCTCTTTGAAAGCCTTTTCATTAGGTTAAAACTTCATGAGAATAAACATCTAATTATCGGCACTATCTATCGATCCCCCCCTGTTCATCCTGACTCAACTAAGTCCCTAATTTCCACTCTCACCTCTATTGAACACCCATGTGAATTAGTGCTTCTTGGTGACTTCAATAAAAAACTGGCTCGATCGCTCCTCTTCTAACGACAAAAACTTGCTTAAAAGTATAAACCTGACCCAGTTAATCAACGAACCTACCAGAGTTCATGGCAATTCTACATCACTATTAGATTGGATTCTTGTTACCCATCCTGACCGAATCTTAACATCTGGTGTTTTGTCAGATTGCTTTAGCGATCATTCTGCTATTTTCTGTGTGTGGAAGATTAAACCTTCCCGTCTCCTTCCTAAACATATTCGTGTTAGACAATGTAGAACATTTAATTATGATAATTATATGCATGACCTGATTGCAATAAACTGGGACAGGTTTCAACTTATACCAACTGTCGAGGATGCCTGGAATTATTTATACACTGAAGTCACAAGAGTTATCGATAAGCATGCCCCCTGGAGAGAAATAAAAGTCAAGGGAAAACATTTACCATGGATTAGTTCTGATTAGATCAAACTTTTTAATGAGCGGGATAAAGTCTGGAAGACTTTCAGGGAAATAAAGGACCCTGCTGATTGGGAAAAATATAGGTCCTTAAGGAATCAGTGTACGACAAAAACACGTAATGCTAAATCAAGTCATTTAAAAAACATCTTTCTGAAGACATGCATAATCCAAAAAAGTTCTGGAAAAGACTAAATAATGTTCTTAATAAATCAAATCAAAATATCAGCACTCAGATTCGGGTCAACAATGACATCATTCAGGACCCTGCTGTTATATCCAATGCTTTCAACCAGCACTTCTCCACTGTATGTAGCTCTACTGTATTTGACTCATCTATTATATGTGACTTTCCAGCTACCTCTACATGT
This sequence comes from Amblyraja radiata, assembly GCF_010909765.2. Lineage (NCBI taxonomy): Eukaryota > Metazoa > Chordata > Chondrichthyes > Rajiformes > Rajidae > Amblyraja > Amblyraja radiata. The sequence goes on along the minus strand of NW_022630622.1, from coordinate 2,183 downwards.
AGAAGCTCTTTTTCTTTTCAAAAAATAAAACCTGTTGACGTTCAACATGCTATTAATGAATTAAAGGATGATTGTGGATCTGGACCAGCTGGTATTGAGACTAAATTCATTAAGTTAGGAGCTAATATTCTAATGTACCCACTATGCGACCTGTTTAATTTGTCCTTCTCAACTTGTACCCTCCCTTCCGCATGGAAGTGTGCCAATGTTACTCCACTGCATAAGGGAGGCGACCCACACGATATTAACAATTACCGCCCCATCTCAATTATCAACTCGGTGGCTAAAATCCTCGAGAAACTACTGTTCAACCAGCTATCACATTATGTCTCAACTTTCAACATTCTATCTCCATGCCAGTCTGGGTTCAGACCTAATCACTCCACAACTACAGCTCTGTTAAAACTCACCAGCGATGTGTTCACTGCTTCTGAGGATGGTAAACTCACCGGTGCCATCTTTCTTTATCTAACCAGGGCCTTTGATGTTGTTGACCACTACCTACTGCTTGATAAACTTTACTCTATTGGTCTTTCACAAAACAATCTACTGTGGTTTAACTCATATCTTCATAACAGACACCAATGTGTCACCTTTAATGGAAGTCAATCCAATTCCTTAATTGTTGAGAAGGGGGTCCCGCAAGGTTCGTCTTTGGGACCACTCCTTTTCTCTATTTTCATGAACGACCTCCCTAATATCTGTTCTGACTGTTAAACACAACTATATGCCGATGATGCAGTGCTATATACATCTAGTCCTAACAAGTCTGAAATTGAAAGATCCCTTCAATCAGATCTTACTTCTGTTCAGAAATGGCTATTATTTAACAAATTAATTTTAAATAAAAATAAATCATGCAGTATGTTATGTTGTACCAGACAAGGCCTTGGTAATTCTGTAGATTTGACTATATCATTTAATGAAGGATCACCATTAGAACAAGTATTGAACTTCAAATATCTTGGTGTTTGGCTCGACCCAACGCTTTCATTTACGCAGCATAGTGAGACGATTACTAAAAAACTCAGCTGTAATCTAGCTATTCTTTACCGCCAAATAAATTGTTTCACCTTTCAGATGAGAAAAAGAATTGTCTCTCAACTACTACTACCAACACTGGATTATGCTGATATTGTCTATCAGAATACATTTGATACACATCTTCAACCCCTCAATGTAGTTTATAATAGTCTTTGCAGATTTATTTTAATGTGTCCATTTATAACTCACCACTGTTCTATGTACGAAACTCTAAACTGGTTATCCCCCACGCTCGAAGATGCTACCACGGGTTCCACCTTCATCTTTAAATGCATCCATCTTAATTACCCTTCTTATTTAAAACAAGACCTATTACCATACACACCCTCATATTCACTAAGACATATTCAGCAACCCTTCTTTTTCATTCCAAGAACTAACAAAGAAATTGGGAGACGTGCATTTAAATTCAAAGCTTCTTCTGACTGGAACACTCTGCCTAGTACCATAAGAACTATTAGCTCATTTCGTCTATTTAAAAATACACTTTTACCCTTCCTTATAAAATCATGTACCTGTTTCTAGTATTAGAGTCTTCGAGCTCCTTTATCTAGCTTGCTCTGTGTGTGATCATTTGGCATAACTATTGTATATGCATGGCAATTACACTTATGTATTATTGTATTGCATAGTGTAACAAGGTCTTATATTGTATTATGTCACAATATCATGAAATAATATATCATGTAATAATGTTGATAGTATGTATTAACGTACGATGTATGATAGGTGGTATATGGTATTATGCATCAACATTATGCTGTAACACATAACTATTATTATTATTGGATATGTAAAGCCAATTAACAATTGTTATAAACTATAAGTGGGGATGGAGGGGTTTTGGGATTTGTGTGTGGGTAGGTGGGTCAATGAAGAGCCTCTATGTATGTTATGTCTTGAGCTGTATGTTCTATGTTGGACCCCCTCGTAAACGAGATGACTGTCCATCTCAAGGGGTTATCCATGAATAAACTTGTTTCAAATATGTGTGTGTGTGTGTGTGTGCGTGGTGTGTGTATGTGTGTGTGTGTGTGTTTGTGTGTGTGGTGTGTGTGGTGTGTGTATGTGTATATGTGTGTGTGTGTATGTGTGTATGTGTGTGTGTGTGTGTATGTGTGTATGTGTGTGTTTGTTGT